>NC_143578.1:12193379-12350591 GCF_048544385.1 Mastigoproctus giganteus
ATGTGCTACTTCACGCCCGCTCCTGATCACTTGGCTATGGAAAGGTAATAATGGGTAAATTTGTGCTTAATATATCTTTACTTTTATAGCCTGTGGATAAATTTCCTCCTATTTTTGCTAATTAGAATTGCAGTTTAAGAGAATTAAAATTCAATTCACAAACGTGATCATGACAGCGCTTACTACACATCGTATAGTGAACAGTACTGTACTATGGTGAGTCCGCCGTAACGTGATTTGATTGTACAGTGAATCAAATGTAAAGTGGGGGTGCATTGTATTTTTAACTATTTATGTGAAACCAGATAATTGGGGCAGCCGCTTAACTGGGCCAAAATGCACTAGTCCCGATATGTACCAAATAACCGGAATCGACTATATATATATATATATATATATATATGTGTGTGTTATGCATGAAATTTTTCTGTGCATGTAGCTTTTGTTATTGTTTACATCTACTAGCCTATTTTACGACATACTGCAGACAGTATTAATTGTATATTTTGTGTACATGTTTGGTGTTATGGTCACAGGCAATGATATAGCAGTTTAGCTAACAGGAAGTGAAATCAGGATAGAAATAGACTCCTGTCCTCGAATAAACTAACAGCCCAGAGCTTGGAAAAAATTAGTTGGTGTAAAGTGAACATACGAATATAAAGTTATTGTTCAGGTTATCCAGGAGCATAATTTACTTTCTATACAAAGGAATTTATAAACTCCCATTACAGCACTTTCGAAGGAACCAGTCCAAAAGATCACTAAATGCAGGACCTCCTCCCCCACTTCACAGAATTGATCATAGAACCAGAAGAGCACGAGCGTTATAACGGGAATTTACTGTCTGTGTGTATACGTATACACACATAAAAGGTACTTCAATTAAAACACACTGGAATCCATTTTGCTTAGCAAGATGTTGTCTGGACTTTTTTTTTTTTTTTTTGTCATATGTGGGCTGATTTTGAATTTTCAAAAATTTTAAATTAGACTCAGTATTTTATGAATTCTAAATTAAACATTTGCCTAATCGATTTCACTTTTGTCATCTGGATGGTCTCTTCTTGTTTAGTCTAAAAACATCACTGGTATACTTCTAAAACAAACGTAGACCAATTTTGACCAGATAGGAAAAAAAAAAATTAAATGCACCATTCGTTTTTTGGTACATGCATGTCAATCTGTGTTGTCACTGCACACAACCATTCTTATTTCTTTTAAATAAATGGCTTATGTTCATTTCAGAAATACATGTTCTTTTTTGCTAAGCATCACTATTATGTCATTCATTTGTAGTGATGAACTACAAACGATGAACTTTTCGATTGGGAAAAAGCAGTTGCTTAGGCAAATTTTAGTTTATAAACAGCAAAATATAATCTTATTCTAAGAGTAGATCTCTTGGGATACCTTGAAGAGAGGCGTAAATGCAAGAGTTTGTATTCTTTAAGATGATACTGTTTCCTATTGGATATAGCTCAAAATATTTCAAAGCCAATCAATAATTTCATATGCATTTGGTTTACTTTAGGGAAGGGTATAAAACTGTCAAAAGCCTTCTCTAGACAGGTATATCTATTTACTCACCTTTATCAATGACATCTGAAACATTCCCAGAAGCCAGCAAGACTGGTGATCCTTCAAGAAATGATGTTAACCATGACTGAATGAGATTAATAACTCTCTGGGAAAATCAAGTTATTTTCGAAAAAAAATATATATATATTAACTAATTTCAGATGACCACGTTATATGGCTGACTTCTAAGGTTGAAAAATCTGATGTCTGGGATAAAGGGTTCCTATTATGGAAAATTCCAAGTTACTATTAAATAAAGCCATTGCTGTTGACTAGAAAGCTCATAGTATCTGATTTCTGTTCAGATTATCTGAGAATGCAAATGGCTTAGCAAGAAAGAATCAGATTGCCTTGATTGTTTCTGATGGTTATATTTGGAATACTAAATAGTGATGTTTGTCAAACAAATCTAGATAAACATTACTTCTAATGTGATTTGATAAACATATCCAGTATGGTTTATGCATGCATTAAACCATACTTGATTTTTGAGCACTGTTCCTACAGCAAGGTATTTTCAATATTTTATTGAAAAGAGCCATAAATTGCTTTGTGAAGGTGTTTATATCTAAAAAATGAAACCATTATCCTATCAATACTTCGCAAAAACAACAGTCTTTCCAAAACTGAGATAAGTATACCTGTTTATTGAGGCGAGTTTAAGTTCATTTTGTGTTGTATATGAATAGTAAATTATGATCAGGGTAGAGAGATGTCATTTATGGGCAAAGAAAAAAAAAACAAAACCAATTAACTGTTTCTGGGCTAGACAGATGGTTTGAGCAAGCCCTAGTTGGTATTATAAAGTAAAGATATTACAATAGTAGTAGGTAGTAATAATGGAAAATGATGCAAGAAAGCAAACTTATATAGCATCAGCCAAAAAAAAAAAAAGTTTATTCATCCATACCTCAAAGAATTTGTCTAGTTCTTCCTTGAATTTATTCAACCCAACCGCTTCCACAACAGATGGAAGCTTGTCCCAACAATCAACCATCTGCTGGCCGAAGGCAAACTTCCACACAACTATCCTGCAACCACTTGAATTTATGCACCCCAATGTGTGTAGTATCAACAAGTGGAAGAATACAATTAAAATTCAGCATAATCAATCCAGTCAAGGCTTTAAACACCTCAATCAGATCTCCCTGCAGGTGCCTGGTCTGGAGATGCTACAATTTGCAGAACTAAAGCCTTTCTATGTAAGAGCACCTTTTTTGTTCCTTTCACAAGTCTGTTCGCCCTTCTCTGCACTCGTTCCAGCAAATCTACATCTTTCCTAAAGTGAGGCCTCCAGACCTGTATACAGTACTCAACGTGCAGCCTAACCATGACCTTATACAAAAGGATAAAGCACCTCCTTACCCCTGCTTTTCTAGTGGGGGTAAGGAGGTGGCAAAAGCAGTGCAGACATGTCCTGGAAGCATGTCTGCACTGCTCAAAGATTTTTATATCAATGAATTGATATGAAAGACCATATATTACATAATATTTATTTCTTCTAAATGGAAACAGCCTATGGTCTTATGGATTTATGTTAAATATATAATAATGCCGTATCGCTGAGAAAAAAAAATGCATAAAATGAAATAGATTTTAAGTAAAAATTTCCCTTTAATAAACTTGGGAACTAGTTTAAAAAAAAAAAAAAAAAAAAAAATTGTGATTTATTGTTTTTATTTTATTTCATTTTAACTAGTCCCAAGTTTATTAAAGGAAATTTTTACTTCAAATCTGTTTCATTTTATCTGTTTTTCTCAGTGATACTGCATTATTATATATTATTTCTTCTACCCCAAGAAATGATGAAAGGTCTGTAATATAACTCTACATAAATGAATTCCTTCTGCAATAGCATTCACAGCTATTCTGAACAATGATTGATTCAATTGCTGAACAAAGATCTTCATTAGTGTTCATCAAGCACACAAAATAGTAAAATCCATGGCTACAGGACTCTTCCAGTATATTCTATAATAGTTAAATTCTTTATTTGGTTTTAATAAAATTTTACCGTATTGCAAACTAGATTTAAATAAAATTCAACCTAGTTTGTATTTTATTTGAATTATTGCAAAATGAGTTACGGGAGTGGTCTCAGGGTTGAATGCAAAGTAACTGTGTGATGTCGGGTGCAAAATAACTTAGTGAGCTGACAAGTAGCATTCAAAGGGCCATTTTTATACACCCAGTATGAAAACAATAAAATACTTGAAATTGCTTGGGGTTCTTCCTATCTTGATAACAGAATCCCAAAGTGTATTCAGGAACACTGTAAATAAGAAATCAAGAAATTCTGCATTTGTATAATGAATGTTCATGATATGAAGTCGCCAAAATTTGTATTAATACATTTTTATCCTTAAAAAGGAAAAGTACAAGTCTCTATAAATTCTCAAATAAAATCTCATTATAAATTCACTTTCATTACTATTCCCTCTCAGAGCCCTACAGACTACAGTCAAGTTCAGTAGCTCACATTTTTGAAGTCTTTTCTCATATGGGCACCTTTTGCAGATCTCACCAAGTGGGCTACCCATCTTTGGATCCTTTCAAGAAACTGAATGGTTTTTTTTTTTGGATGTGGTTTCTATACTTTGACACGGTATTCCAAGTGTACTCTTACAACTGATTTACAAAGTGGGAATTAGCAAAATTTAAATAAGCTGCTAATATAAAATTATTTATTTTTATTCTTTACAAAAATCACCATTATGATAACAGTAATCATTATAAGCGTCATCTGTTTCATCATCTTGAACTGCACTCTTTGTAAATAAATAAATTGGCCTGCAGAAACCTGGAGAGGGGAAAAAAAAAAATTTATTTATCAAAACAAAACATATAAACAGAGGAACACCTCCTAGAGGGTAGTATTAAGATTGTCACTGTTAATATAATTAATTTTAAATATATGCTAATGGCTCCAGAAGTGTATAACTGTCATCATTCTTTAATAAAATATTTCACTGTGATTGCAAGTATATCTATACTTTCCCATAAATTAATTATATTTACAAGTATACTTGCAGCCTATATATTTGCAATGTATACTTTCCTATAAATTAATCACACAAAGGCTTGTACAAGTTTATATTTGCTGGATTACAATAACAAAACTTATAAAGTAACTTTTGTTATATTATACAACACAAGAAAAGCAGACCTGTAGCCATGCATGTAGGACAATGCTATTGCTTTCTCACGCATAAATGGAGGATGTGTCATGATTAGACATGACACATCCTTTAACACTGAAAAGTATGAGCAAAAAAACCACAATTCATTTTTACTTTATGTTTTTCTATATGTTTAATATTAATGAGCCATCAATGAAGCAATATTTTAATAAAATTTCAAGTTAAACATCTTATTTGTTAATTTTTGGTGGACAGTAGCATTTTTTGTCTAACTTTAGAATATTCTTTTCCCTTCTGATATGCTAACAGATAATGCTAATGCATTTTTTAAAAACAGTCCAGGAACTTCACTGCCATCTAGAAGCTATATGAAATGTAGGACAAAATGCACACAAGCCAAATAAATGTAGAAAAAAATTCATGCGACAGGCAGATACTTTACTGTATTTATTGATATTATTATACATTCCTCAAGAATGGTTTCGATAATGTATGTTTTTTCATGATGGTGGCTTAAAATTTTGCATCTGCAAAATGTACCATATACTATTTAAAAAATCTCAACCAGGAACAGATTTTATGATATTAACCAAAATTTAATGCATATAACTAAATTATTTGCATTGTAAATAAGCACAACAATAGCTGTTGAACCAGTAGTATAATGGACAAGTTTTCATGTGTGCCCTCATTATTTCAGGTATACATAATCAAATTCAAATATAGGCTTCCCCCCCCCTTATTTCTGGATTGTTTTGGCAGAAAAATTGAGCGAAGTGATATAAATAAAAAAGCATGGCCACTGGGAAGGTAATTTACTCATTTCCCCATGTATAAGATGCACTTAATTTTGGGGCCCGAATTTTGAAATAAAATGTATTACATAAAGTTATTGAACTCAAGTTTTATTCATCATAAAATTCATACAACTCATCACAGTCAAAACTCCCATCCATTAGCTTTTCCTCATCTGTGTCTGATGACGAATCACTGTCTTCATATATTGCCTCGTCCTCAGTTCCATCTATGGCATTTGAAATGCCACACTTCTTAAATGACTTGACAACGATCTCAATCTTGATATTATCCCAGGATCTTTTCACCCAGGTACAAACTTCTCCTATAGTTGGTTTCTTCACTCTTCCTGCTGGTGTCAAATTGTCCCCAGAAGACTTCATGCATTGGTTCCATTCGTCTCTCATGTCAGCTTTGAAGGGTTTGTTAATGCTGACATCAAGTGGTTGGAGCTGGGATGTCAAGGTATGACGGCAAGTTTTATTTTTTGCTCTGCAGCAATCTTCTTTGTATTTTTTGTTATGTGTGCCCTGAATTGATCAAGCACCAATAGGGCAGGTTTGCATAAGAGCCCACCTGGTCTCCTGCTCCAAACTTTCTCAAACCAGATCTTCATCCCATCCTCATCCATCCAACCCTTGTCATGAACGTGGACAATCACTCCTCGAGGAATGTCTTCTTTTGGCATTGTTTTGCGTTTGAAAATCAGCATAGGAGGCAGCTTGGTTCCGTCGGCACAACAAGCTAGAATGACTGTATAATGGCTCTTTTCATGTCCACTTGTCTTTCACCCCCTTCTTATCAACAGTTCTGTTACTTGGGACATCAAATTGAAGGGGGACTTTGTCCATATTTGCAATCTGTCCCAACTCAAACTGATGTATCTTCCAACACTGAATGACAAAACGATGAAATTCAAGGACCTTCCGCTCATAGCTTTCAGGCATCTTTTGGGCAAGTCTGGTGGGTGTACGCATGCTTAGTCCATTCCGTTTCATGAACCTGAAGCATCCTCCTTTGAAATCAGTAACTTCTTTTTCATCAGCAATTCTTCTTGCCTCATGCTGAACCATCTTTGTGGACACAGGAATTCCAATTGCCCTTTGCTCCTCAATCCATATCTTCTACTCCCTCTCTAAATCAGGCCATTTTGCTGACTTGCCTCTAATGGCCTTCTTCTGCCGTGGCGTTTTCAGTAGGGTTTCTTCTTCCTGTAGCTAGTCTCGGATTGTTTTCTCAGTTGGAGGAGGACCAAACTTATGTTCAGCAGCATGATTTCCATTCACTTTTGCAAACTGGATCACTTTTAACTTGAATTCCGCACTGTACGAAAATCTTTTCTGAGCCATTTCTGGGCAGAACGTGGCAAAATGTAACCTAATATACCGGTAACAAGTGCAAAACAATGAGCGCAAAGACAAGCGCGAAAAAGCAGGAAATGCAAGTAAAAAAAAATCTACAACCACTGTATAAAACGCACCCAGTTTTTAGACCCCAAATTTTTCAAAAAAAGGTGCGTCTTATACATGGGGAAATACGGTAACTACTGAACATTAAATTGGAACTATGTTATATTATACAAATATATGCTATGTTTTCACCAAGCAGGATAATCTGAAAAAAGAACAGTTTACACTGAAATTATTGTCCATCAAGATTTTATTAAATAATGCATTGTAGTAAACGATGTTAATAACTAAACTAAACTGCAATTAAAGCTGTAAGTACTAAAATATACTAAATCACTGCTAATTCTTATTTTTTAAATAACTGTTTTTCTTTTATTAATTAACAATAATTACTTATATCTGTAACCACATTGGTAGCATGGGGCCTGTCGGGTGACTCGTACAAAAATGTTTTGTGTATTTTTTTTCCTGGATGAAGATTAATGACCGAAACTTTCTCTTCCTTTCTAAATATAGACCCAAGTTCAGTCATTTTGCTTTTTTGAAGCAATATTTTACAGTTTTCATAGAGTACCTGAGTGAAAGAACCAAACAGATGCAGCAAGACCCCTTTTTTCAACTTTGTTTTCTCAGGCATGCAGAACCTCACAGGCGATGCTCCCATTTTTCAACATGTTGAACAATTGCCATTCCAGTTCATTTATTTTCTAGAAGTAACAAGATATAAAACCACATAAAAACATAGTGCCCATGCTATTCTAATTCAAGGAAATGCACCAGCTATGTTCTCTAATTTTCTGAATGAAGCATAGTCTCAGCCTTGATGGGGAATATTTTAGGTTATTCACAGGATAATCTGAAAACAAGTGACTGGAAAAATGTGAGAGCTCTAGAAAGGATCTTTCCTTCCTTTTCTGCAATCCTTCTTGTGACTGTTTTCACAAAGGGTTTCAGATGTGAATAAATAATAAGTAACTTACTACATAAAAAGATTTATATAGTAAGTTAGCTTCTAATTGTAATGAATATATGTGTAAACATTTTATATTTATATAAATCAAAGTGCCTAACAGTTTCATGTGTGTTTAATGACTAAAGTTCCTCACCTCCATTTTCAGCAAAATTAATAAAAATTATGCATGCATGCATACATACATACATAAGTAATATGTAAGCAGAATATATGCATTTCATGCTCTTGACTATTCTTTCTACATCTGAAAATACAGCCAGCTACTAATTTCATGTTTATATGCTATGTTTTCACCGAATTAATATATATATATATATATATATATATATATATATATATATATATATGTGCGTGTGTATATATATATATATACAGGGTTATTAAAATTAAAGTATCCCTATGCAGAGGGCTCTGGAGCAAGTTCTAAGGCTCGTACTGAAGAGAAATTTGGACAACAGGCACAATAAAGAATGTGCTCGCCATTTATTGGAAAAAAAAATTAGTTATAAAATTTGCCACTGTATGGTGCGTAACTATCTTAGTTACGATTATGCAAATAACGTAAGTTATCACCACTACTCAGCTCTACTGTACCGTTAATAAAGCAAAAACAGGAAATAATTGGGTCCCCCAAGTGTCAAGGCATATTAGAAGTCATTTGTTACTGCATGGTAGGATTTTCATTGGCTTCATGTCGTATAAGTTCAATGACTTTCATTTAGTTACTTTGTGCTACAACTGTCAGGGATATGTTATCACACAGACCCTGTCTGCAGTCACTGTGCAGGTATAGGACACTCCTACACATTTTGTACTCCTCAGCGAGAACACCCGATCTGTTCCAATTGAAAGGCAAAAAAACTGAGCTGCAAATCATTCTGTAAGGAGTAAACAGTGTCCAGAATACTTGAATACACTTAAGTTGGTCAAAGAAAGAGCACGGCAATTTGATAATGTTAATGGCAGATATTGATAATCACTTAATCAGTACAATGCAAAATCGAATGTTAACCTACGTATACTACAGATTAATGCTCAGAGATCAAAATCGGTGGCTGATGAAGTTAGACTAGTGTGCAGCAGAGAGAATATTGATATAGCCTGCATACAGGAACCATACTTAGTGAAAGGTCGGCCTATGAGGGATATCCACTTTCAGCACGTGTACTCTTTGCAGCTGAACCAAACTTAAGAGCTGCAATTGTAGTGTTTAACAAGGACATAGTTATTACTGTTATAAATTCATTGTGCTCTTCACAGATGGTGTGCATAGGGATAGAGTCAGATCTTGCATCATTCTATCTATGTTGTATGTATTGTCATCACTCAACAGACAATTTCTAAATCAGGTACATGGAACTGGTTCAAAATTGCTTGGGTAGTAATTCAGTAATATTTGCGATGGATTCTAACTCAAGATCAGCATTGTGGTTTGATAGAATTACAAATGATCGTGGTTGTCAACTAGATGAATTCTTGGCTTGTTGTGAATTGTTTATACAAAATCTACCAAGTTCAGAGAGTACTTTCTTCACTGTTAATGGAGAATCAAATATTGACTTGACAATCTGTAACGTAAGGGCAGCTAGTATAGTGGACAATTGGCAATTAAGAGCAGACTGGGTCTGCTCTGATCATCGGGCCATTGTATTTTCTGTCAAGGACATAACAAAACTAGCTCCGTCTCAGGAACAGTTACGATGATTTGCTATTGGAAATGCAAAGTGGAATAGGTTTGACGAATATATTCATGTCTGACTTGGGAATTTGGGCATTCTCTCCAGATGTCTGGAGAGAATGCAGTGGAGTTACTTCAGCACTCTCTCTTTGAGGCTTCCAGCACATCTATGAAGCAAAAGAACTGTAATAGGATTCCAGTTAAATGGTGGTCTGGTGAGTTAAGCCAACTTCAGAAGCAGGTTCATAAAGCACGGAAAAGGTACCAAAGAAGTAAGCGTAACAATGGGGGGAGGAGGAGGAAGTTAATGTACTTAAAGTAGAGTATCAGAGGATACGGAGTGCATACGTGCGTATGATATCTAAATCAAAATTAACTGCCTGGAGAACATTGGTTAGAACAGTGGGCAATGAGAATCCATGGGGAATTGTATATAAGCTATGTACTGGCAAGACTAAAATATATAATGGACATACAGCATACTCTATTGGAGGTGTTGACCAGGAAAGTACGAGTTGGAGAGAAAGTATGTCTGCGATTTTGGATCATCTGATTGGAGATACTATCTCTGAGCAAGATGAGGAACAGATGTTGATGAAAAGGCTTAATCATGCTTACTCTGGGGTACAAGACGAGGATCCCTTTAGCCTGATTGAACTCTGTGATGCAGTACAACGTATAAGGAACAATAAATACCCAGGGATGGACCTTATTGAAGGAGAGGTCATTAAACGGTCTCATCGACTGATACCAAGGATCCTTCTTGAAGCTTTTAATAGCTACCTGCGTGACGGGGCCTTTCCATCACCATGGAAGGATGCCCTATTAAAGCTGATACTGAAGGGACTATCTAGGCCAAAGAATGATCCATGATCTTATCGACCTATTGCCCTCCTCCCTGGATTAGGAAAGGTGTTTGAAAGGATGCTGGCGAGACGGATTACTGACTATACTGAAAAAAAAAAAACTTAGGCTGGTCTGGCATACAATATGGTTTTACTCAGGTCGTGGAACAGAAGATGCGCTTTGGGCATTGCGAAACTATATATTAGGCTCGAACAGTATGTCCTTGGAATCTTTATTGACTTTGAGGGAGCTTTTGAGTCCATTCAATGGAGCAGCATTCTTATGATGTTGAGACTTGCAGGCTGTTCAACTAAGATCTCTAGGTGGTAAAGGACTACTTCACGCACCGTACAGTGACTGTTAAGTCGTCGGTTGATTCTAGTGTACGAGAGGTGACCAGGGGATGCCCACAAGGATTGGTTTTGGACCACTAATGTGGAACCTAGTTTTGGAGGACTGGTTGAGTAGGGACTTTGAGCATACAGAGATGGTGGCATATGCCGATGACCTTGTTGCTTATTGAAGGAAATACACGGATGCAACTAGAAACCAGGTCACAGCAGGTTTTGTTTGAACTTAATAACTGGTGTAGATTACATAAACTGACTGTATCAGGAACCAAAACAAGGACAATGGTCTTTAAGGATCAATTTTTGAGTAGAAGACCCCCGGTTGTTAGAATGAATGGGTCGAGCCTAAAATCGGCAAGGCAATTAAAATATCTAGGCATTATGTTTGACGGATCTTTGACATTCAACTCACATATTACTTATCTATCAGAAAAGGTGAGGAAATTTATTGTGATGATTACTCGAATCACTAGAGTTGGCTGGAGAATAAAAGGTAAGGCGCTAAACTTGCTATATGAATGTGTATTTATCCCCATGGTAACATATGGTGCACCAATTTGGTTTGAACGTGTAAGTGGAAAAGTATTTACTAGAAAGCTCAGTTCCATTCAAAGAGTAATGCTCCTTAGGCTGTGCATGGCACGCAGAACTGTGTAGACCCCAGCTTTGCAGATTGTGATTGGAAAATTGCCTGTTGATTTGCATTTATTGTATTGTGCATTGGCTTACTTCATCCGCCATGGCATTCCCTGTTCTTTTCTGAATATACAGGTGGACATTTTGGCAGATCCCAGGAAGGAAAGGACAAGAATCTGGGATGCTTTGGTAAAAGTCTGGTAAGAGCATTGGAGTGTTTGTGATGAAGGGCAGATTACACAAAATTTTTTCCCAGATTTAAGAAATGCAGCCTCGATAAAATTCAAATGGTTTGCCCCAAACTTACAAGCTTTGTTCTTATTAACTGGTCATGGTTCGATTAATGCAAAGTTGCATGATTTAGCAATTAATGAAAGATCTAGTTGCCATTGTGGAGAAAGAGAATCATGGGAACATATTACGTACAACTGTGAGGAGTACTGCAATCTACGAATTGAATTGGTATCAAGGGTTAGTAATCTCAATCTTATGGCAGAAGGCTGTGAGACAATTCTAGTTGATAAACAGGAGAACTTCTTGGCTTTTCAAGCCTTTGCAACTGCAATATTTCTTAGGCGGAAGACTCTTCTACATCTGGAAGCCTTGGATTTGTAATGCAGTATGGTGTATGCCGAATTACCTAGAATTCTGTGAAATCGTGGAGGCTTGAGTCTGCTATATCCGCTGCAACTCCAGCTCCTTGTGCTCAATTACCTAAAGTTCTGTGAAATCATGGAGGCTTGAGTCTATTATATCCACTGCAACTCCAGCTCCTTGTGCTGGAGTTTCTGCTCTCGGCAGCTCCTTGTGCTGGAATTTCTGTTCTCAGCAGCTCCCGGTGGTGGTATTTCTCTTCTTAGCAGCTCCTAGCGCTGCTGGCTTTCCAACAGACTGTGAACAAATGCAGATCTTCCCAATGAAGTTTGAACTTTGTCTGAAATTTAATTATATTTTTTTATTTTTTATGTAATTTGATTATTTTTCAATTTGTTCATATCAATCTTTTTTGGTCATGGCAGGTTTTTTCCCTCCTTGTACTTGGGCAAACAGGAGAGGGAGTATATAAGAGTACTGCTAAATTATGTGTAACTGACAGCGGGGTTGCCATTGGTTGGCTGGGACTGCTTTAAGTAATAAATATCAATATCTACTGTACTGTATAAAAGCAAAGCAGTCTCTTCAAAATCACAGTAGATGTTTGCCTGCACTACAGCAGCAATGCCAGGAAAAGGCACTATTAGTGAAGCTGTACTATCACAACAGCAACAATGCAGCTGCAGCTATCAGAGAATTCCAGTATCAGAAGTGCACAAGGCGTGGACCTATGACTGTTTGTGCTGTCTGCAAAATGACTACACAATTTGAAGCGACAGAACACTTGGTATTCAACCAGGTAGAGGGTGAGAATGAGTGGACTCCTCTCGTGTTGAAGATGTTGCTACGGCTATCGTGGATTTATCAAGTGTGCCAGCTGTTTCTCGTGAAGTGGACGTGCTGTATTCCACTGTAAGGCTAGTAATGCGTCAAGTGTTGCGGTACTATCCTTACAAGATGGACATGGTACAGCACGGTGAAGCAGATATTCGTTTCACATATACACTTCAGTTTCTGGCACGAATGACAGTGGATATCACTTGGCCATGGAACATCATTTGGAATGATGAAGTCAACTTCTGCTTAAATGGACAAATGAATATGCACAACTGTTGCATTTGGGCAACAGAAAACCCTCAAGTTATCCAAAAAGTCCTATTGACTTCTCCAAAAGTGACAGTGTCATGTGGATTTACGGCCACATTTTTTTAAACAGGTAACACTGACTGGATACTGCACCTGTTCCATCACTGGACAGCGATATTATGAAATGTTGGCAAATTTTGCAATACCAGAGCTGCAGCAACGTGGGTGCCTTCAGGATACCATATTCATGCAAGATGATGCACCACCCCCACATCCACCATTGTGTCCAAAGATTGCTATGGCAACAGACGAATGGGTCATCAGCCGTTGTTTCCAGATATCTTGGACACCCTGATCACCGGACCTCACCCCATGCAACTTCTGGTTGTGGGATTTTTTGAAGAACCAGGTGTATTGGGAAGGATGTCACACTCTGGAAGATCTGAAGGGCAGCATTAGACGTCATGTGCTGGCTATTCCAGTTGACACGCTATGTTCTGCTGTAGAAAATGCTGTTCTTCGAATGGAAACTGTCGTTGACCAAAATGGTCAACGACAGTTTCCACAATGCCATATTGTGACAAATTTTGTAACTAATTTTTTTCCCCCAATAAATGGCAAACGCATTCTTTATTGTACTCTTTGTCCAAATTTCTCTCCAGTACAAGCCTTAGAGCCTTCTACATAGAGATACTTTAATTTTAACAACCCTGTAATATGTGTGTGTGTGTGTATATATACACACACACACACACAGTCTGGGTGCGAGGTTAGCCTGTGCAGACGTAGCTCCTTGAAGCTCTTGGAACAGAGAAGTTTTTCCTGATTTATTAGCTTAAATTGTCATATTAACTTATTTTCTGGAATAGCTTTATATTCCTAGTTACGATACTTAGTTTAAAGTTTAACTTAGACAGAGATTTTGTAGGTATTACTTAGTATCGGTAACGGTATCAAATCCACGTGTTACAAATTGAACGAGAGGTCTTTTTTTTTTTAACCAAATTTAGTCGATTTATTAACCAATTGTTATATCAAATTATCTTCTATAAGTAGATTATAGACCTAGTCAGGATCCTTAGTTTATTCTAAATTGAGATAGCGAGATTTGGAAGCTAATCAATACTTACGAGTCCGTAGAAGTACCGTTCGAGAATTCCCACCATTTTTACACGATAGCATAAGCTTAGTGTAGTATAGTGCATAATACAATATTGTCAATTAATCAGTAAATCTATTAATCTTGATAAACTTTATTGTCAATTAAATTGTATTTTTAACTCTCTATATATATAACGACTTAATCGTAACAAATAATTAATACATAACTATAGTGGTACACATGATACGGAAGTTGTATAAAGGGAACTCGTAGAAAACACTAGATACCGAAAAAAAAAAATATAACATAACTGTTTTGGGATATAACAAGGATTTAATTTTTGTTTTGAAATTTTATTGAATTAAATCGGAATCATGACTCTGACCAGAGCAGCAAAGCAAAAGGCTCAAGCTAATGGGAGTGCTGTGGTTCAGGGGAGAACTGAGAGGGGCAGTTGCCCTCTGAATCACAGTCTTTTAAAATGCACTGTTTGCGGAGCAGTCGGGTACGGGACATGATACTGCCAAGGGGGATGTCTTTGTGTGTGCACGATGTAAGGAGTGCAAGGAAATCAGGCGACAATGCAGCGTTGTTATGGGCCTTTATGAGAGCTTGAAGGACAGGGTGGATGCCCTCGAAGGAAATAAATTGAGGGGCCCATCAAGCTCTCAGCTGCCCACATCAACACCAGAGCTTGCACTTGGTCATCAGGCAACACAGAGGCAGCCCCCTAGGCAGAATGCACTAGTCCCACAGGAACTAGTAGTTGTTGGTGACTCTATTGTCAGGGAAACGGGGAACATGCTTTGTAAAAAGGATAGGTGGAATAGGACCAGGGTATGTCTGCCAGGGGCAAAGGTTGATGACGTTGTAGAGCGAATATCATCTTTAAAGGGCACAAAAGGTGATATAGTTGTACACGTTGGCACTAATGATATTAAGAGTAGGAGACCGGCGGAATTACTTAGCAAGTACAGGTCACTGTTGAAAAAAAGCCATGAATTAGGGTTGAATTTGAAAGTGTCTGCAATTCTGCCCAGACATGATAGGAGGGAGTATATGATGAGAGCCTTGTCGATCAATTCGGCCCTGGAGGGATTGTGCAAGGCTCAAGGGGTAGAATTTTTTTCAGCCTGGACTGTACTTGTTAACAGGAGAGATTGCTTCTACAGGGATGGGATACACTTAAATAGAAAGGGTGCAAGAATTTTTGCTGATGCTGTCGAGGCAGTGTTAGGTGGGTCGGAAAACTGCTAGTTGGGGGGATACAAGGACTAATAGATTAACAGTAGCCACTGGCAGAGGTGGAAGTGATTCTTGCACTGCTTCTATTGAAATGAGCAGAAGCCTGAAAAACAAGATGCAGGATATTTCAGAGACTGCTGGGAGTCATTGCGGTACAAGTAAACACATGGGTTGTGTTAGGGTAGCTAAGAATAAAAACAGGTGCATGTATACCTGCGTGTACACCAATGCTAGGAGTTTGGTAAATAAATTTGATGAATTTGAGGTATTACTCAAAACATCAAAGGCAGATATTGTTGGGATATCAGAGACGTGGTGTCACACAGATATAAGTAATGCGGAACTGGAATTTGGGGAATACAATGTGTATAGAAAGGATAGACAGGGGAGGAGGGGTTATGCTATTAGTTAAGAAACACAAAGTCCAAGGAAGTGAAGCCAGTCGACATCGATGGACAGGGCAGTGTCGAGTCAGTTTGGTGTGACATAAGCATAGGGAAATCAAAATTGAGAGTAGGAGTGTGCTATAGGCCTAATGACTCTGATGAGTATAATAAGATATTGTACAGGGAAATAGAGAGTGGGCCAGTAAATCAGAGAGTCTTATAATGGGGGATTTTAATTTCCCAGATATTGACTGGAATTTGTGGGTTGGTCACTCGCACACTAGCAAGGCTTTTGTGGATTTATTGGATGATTGTTTTCTACATCAGCATGTTCGTGAGGCAACAAGAGGGAGCAATACTCTTGATCTGATTATCAGTAGTGATTCTTCATGTATTAAGAATCTGCAGATAAATGAACCACTAGGTGGCAGTGATCACAGTGTGTTGAAGTGGGATTTACTCAAGGAGGTAACTACCATCAGAGGTAAAGGGAAGGGTTTTTGTTTTCGTAAAGGCGACTATGATGGTATGAGACAGTATTTAAATTCTATACAGTGGGACCAACTGATGATGTTACCAACAGCAAACTCAAAATGGGAAGCATTCAAGGAACTAATTTTGGAGGCTACCAGGCTTTACATACCAACTAAGAAATATTGTTCAAGGTTTAGGCCTAAATGGTTGTCAGATGAACTAATGAGACATGTGGCAGAGAAGAAAAATGCATGGGATACATACAAATTAATGGGTGACATGGAAGCCTATGATAGATATAAGTTGGTCTGTAACCAAGTCACAAAGGAGATTAGGCAGGCAAAGGCAGACTACGAAAAATCCTTGGCAAAGGATGCAAAGAAAAACAGAAAAGAGTTCTTTACATATTTACACTCAAGAAGGAAAGGGATGAATCAGATTGGTCCACTGGATATTGATGGTTCAACAGTTGAGGATACTGCTCAGGTGGCTAACAATCTAAACGAGTATTTTGCATCTACATTCACGCATGAGGAGTTATTCAGGAAGGAGAATGATGTAGGTAAAGTAAACATTGGCAGTGAGCTGGATGATTTTGCAATAACTGAGAGGAAAGTGGAGGAGAGATTGTTGAGGATAAACATAAAAAAGGCACCTGGGGTGGATGGGATCTATCCAGTTATATTAAAGGAGGCAGCAAAGGAAGTAAGCAAACCCCTAGCCATAATTATGAGAGCTTCTTTGGACTCAGGGGAGGTACCCATAGACTGGAGAAGTGCAAATGTAACCCCAATTCACAAAGGAGGATCAAAGGCTGACACAAGTAATTATAGACCTGTTAGTTTAACTTCTGTTCCAGGTAAATTAATGGAGGCGCTAGTTAAAGAAGCACTGCAGGATCATCTAGACAAGAATTCAGTTATAGCTCAGACGCAGCATGGTATTGTTAAGGGCAGGTCTTGCCTGACCAGTTTGATTGGATACTATGATGTAGTCACAAAAGAACTGGATGCAGGGAATAACTTTGATATTATATATTTGGATCTTAGAAAGGCTTTTGATACTGTTGCACATGGAAGACTGCTGCACAAATTGGAGCAGTGTGGCATTGGAGGCAAATTGCTGCTATGGATAAGGGGATGGTTGAGTGGCAGAAGACAGAGAGTGGTAATCAATGGACACTGCTCAACGTGGACTAATGTTATTAGTGGAGTTCCTCAGGGTTCAGTGTTGGGTCCGTTGTTGTTTTCGGTGTTTATGAATGATATTGATGATGGGATATCAAGTTTAATGTCCAAGTTTGCAGATGATACAAAGGTTGGCAGGGTGGTTAAGGACACTACTGACGCTATGCTGCTGCAACAGGATCTGGAAAGGTTGAACAGATGGGCTGAGAGGTGGCAAATGAAGTTTAACATTGACAAATGTAAAGTACTACATATGGGAAACAGTAACCCCAGAGCAACGTATCAACTCTGCGGTACTACACTGACAGTGGTGGAGAATGAAAAGGACCTGGGGGTAATTGTGCAGGCAGATATGAAGTTCTCTGAGCAGTGCAGACGAGCTGCAAGAGTAGCTCATGGTGTCTTGTCAATGATATACAGGAATTTTTCTAGCAGGGATAAGGAGGTGATTATTCCCTTGTATAAGGCAATGGTTAGGCCACATCTTGAGTACTGTATACAGGTCTGGAGGCCTCATTTCAAGAAGGATGTAGAGCTGCTGGAACGGGTACAGAGAAGGGCAACAAGATTAGTGAATGGAACAAAGGGTTGCTCTTATGAAGAAAGGCTTAAGTTTTGCAAATTACAGAGTCTGGAGACTAGGCACCGGCGAGGTGATCTGATAGAGGTGTATAAGGCTTTGAATGGTTTGAGCATGCTCAATGCCAATGGGATTCTTCATCTTGCTCAGAATAATCACCTCAGAGGGCATAAATTTAAATTGAGGAAGGACGGATGTCGGATAGATGTGCGGAAATTTGCCTTTGGCCAGCAGGTGGTTGGTTGGTGAAACCGACTTCCATCACTTGTTGTTGAAGTTGATAGCCTAAACAAATTTAAAGCTCAACTGGACATGTATTTCGAATGAACGGAGGGGTGAAATGGGAGTGGTGTGTGTGTGTTTTTTTTTTTTTTTTTTTTTTGGCTGATGCTGAATAAGCTTGCTTTCTTGCATCATATGCCTCTACTAATGCTGATATATATATATATATATAAAATAAAAAATTAAAAAATATATATAAATTAAAAAAAAAAAATATATATATATATATATATATATATAAGAACAATAGGGATAAGTATAAATATGAAAGCATAATATTCAGATCAGATTAATGCCATCAATAGCTGATTGTATATTACATCAGTCTGTAATCTAGTTATTACAGTAAACACAATAAGTACTATACAGCAGCTGAACGTGTATATGAACACTTCAACATACAGCTAACAGTAAACCATTACTGTCAAAAATAACTTATAAGGACTACTAAAGCCGATGCTGGCCCACAAGGCCGAATCCTGGAATAATACATATAATTATTACTAATAAAATATAAAAGGTATATAATACATTACAATGGTGATTATGTAGTTAACTATTGGTGTAGAGATACTGTCGGGCTAAACGTCATCTTGCCTGTTTGCCACTAAATTATAATCAAGTTTCAATTTTTGGACACAGTTAAACAGGCAGATGGCAAACAGAAACAGATAGCTCCGTTAATTGTTGGTGGGATATATTGAGAGGGTTAGCCCTTGAAAAAGTTCCTTTCAATGTATCTCTACACCAATAGTTAACTACATAATCACCATTGTAACGTATTATATACCTTTTATATTTTATCAATAATAATTATATGTATTATTCCAGTGTTCGGCCTTGTGGGCCAGCATCGGCTTTAGTAGTCCTTATAAGTTATTTTTGGCAGTAATGGTTTACTGTTAGCTGTATATTGAAGTGTTCATATACACGTTCAGCTGCTGAATAGTACTTACTGCATTTACTATAATAACTATATATATAAAATATTAGTAGTATAAAATACAGTAAGTAGATATTTATGCATAGAAATAAACTAATGAAAATACGGTGTACCCTGGGAGCGATATACGTTGTGAGTTTTTCATAATGAAAGTCTTTCATTGACCTTTCTCCACCTTGGTCGTTTCTTCAAAAAATTCATTTGGTTTACTTTTCAATCGTTACAATTATTTTTTCCGGTTCCTTTCTTCCCCCCTTCGTTCACAACGTATATTGCTACCAGGGTACACCGTATTTTCATTAGTTTATTTCTATGCATAAACATCTACTTACTGTATTTTATACTAATAATATTTTATATATACATTATGGCCGTAGGGTACTTTTGCGATAGCAGTGACCCTGATCCATAATTCATGTTATTGTAATTCAGTCTTATCTAATCTAATTCTTAATTTTCTTCCCCCCTATAGCATATAACTTCTCCATTGCATTATTCTTGATGATTATATATATATATATCTATATATATATATATATACATATAAATATACATACACACAGTAGACTCTCGATTTTCTGGTTAATCCAAAAATACAGACTTCCCCAACATACGTAAGAGATATGTTCCAGGATTTCTTACTTAGTCGAGTTTTACGTAACTCGGGAATGACTAGTAGCATATTGCTACTGTATTATTATTGACAAATCTGAATTCAGCGCGATACTTATTAATGTTTGACCATTTTCGTACATTCTTATTAGTTTAATTTTCGGATTCAAATCAATCGCTTTCCTTCTGGTAGATTTACTAGTACCGCTGTCACTTATTCTCTTAGTCGGCACCATGATAATGGTCAAAATGCAATTTTCTGTAAAGAACTTCACAGGGTTAAGGCAAAAACTCACTATTATGACTCCACACGAGCTCATATTTTACTAAAGCACATTTCTGGAGGTCACCAAAAAACAATTTGCACTTTCCGATTTATAGGGATTTTTCTGTTAGCGCAATCTATTATAAACAGGTAGTAAACTCAATCTTATTGCATTTGCGATGCTACTGATAGCTGGAATTCTGTGGGATTTACGTTATTATGGTGAAGTGTGTCCCCCCTTTCACTAAAATCTTCAGTCACATAAAAAAAAAAAATAAATAATTGTAAGAATTTTCTCTTCTTTCCAATTTTTTGCTTGTTACTCCGATCTCACTTGTGCGTGACGTGATCGTCGTTATTGATTGCTTATCATTTTTTTTTTTTGCTGTTTTAAATTTTAAAATCCTAAAACAAAATTTAAAAAATTGAGTGAAAATGAATTTACGTAAATCTGTAGTTGTGTAAGTCGGGGACTTACTGTATTGAAAAATGTTCAGCAATCTATGTAAAAAATATGGCAATAGATAAAAAACTTACCACACGCTACTCGTGTGTCCAATACGATGCTTCCTTTTATTTTTTGCGATGTCGATTTTAAATCTAATAGCTTCCCTTTATTTTTTACAGTGTCGCGTATGTTTTGGTCACCAACATCATAATGGTTCTTTAGAGATTTAATGGATGCACTGTTTAGAAACTTTTGAATAATTTCAGGTCTTTGTTTAACTGAAAGCTCAACTCTTTTGCACTTACCTATCATTTTTGCAATTTCTAAACAAAAAAAAAAAAAAAAAAAAAAAATTGACATCCCTGACATAAATAACGAAACAAAATTTGTCTTTTTGCAGTGCGACGGAACACAACAATCGACGCAACACACTAAAACAGCCTAAACATTTGGTCTCTGTTTTTTTATTTGAGCAGCGGATGTGAAGACATCGCGGGTTGAAAGATAATAGGCACACTAATCTCCCAATGACGACTTATAACGCCGCTTCTTATCGCTTATTTACGATTTGCAAAACATCTCTTTATACCTATTCTAGTTATTACTTGAATTTTATGATTTCTGGTTGTTGCTTTTTTTTTTTTTTTAATTTGGAGTCTTGAAGTGTCCCGGTTAATCCGATCCCGGTAAATCGAGAGTCTGCTATATATATATATATATATATATATATATATATATATATATATATTTTTTTTTTTTTTTTAAAATAAAGTAAAAAGTACAGAATTTTTTAAAAATCTATTTTTTTATTAAAAAAATATAAAGTTATATACAAGAAGTATAGAAATCTATTAAAAAAGGATGATACACTGAAAAGATGGTATACTGTAAGTAGAATTCAAAAACTTTTTTCATAAAAAAAAAAAAAAAAGAAAAAAAAGTTGCCTCTGTTGGCTGCCCATGACCCCAGTGCTGGCTTAATCTGGTAATAAAATATCTTTGAAAATTTTATTTTATTGAAAAATATTTGATATGTGTTCTGGTGAATGTTAGGAGCTCAGGAACGGGAGTGCAGTAGCACACGCTACTTGAGTAGACTGGGGTTCAAGCCCTTAACTGCTAAATACGGTTGATCTGCCAACCTGCACTGGACCAGCGTGGAAGATTATGCTCCATTTCCCTCAACATGAATTGCTGAGGAGGCTTCCATCCTGCAGTGGGTTGGTAATAGCTGCAGTTTACCTTTTTACTACAGTTATAAGTTATACATTCTTTTTTAAAAAAATACACATGCAAGGTAGTATTTTTGCCAGGTGAGGTCAAGTTGTTAATATTATATTGCATAAGATCAAAACTTTAAATTACAGGATGTTTCAAACACACAGGATATATAGGGAAAAAACAGAACAGGACAATAGAAGCACTGAGTATTAAAATATGTCATGTGCATCCAAATTGTTAGAAAAGACAGTGAATAGTTTATAAATATATAAATTAAAATATTACGTGTACAGGAATGTAAAATAAAACAATGTAATTTACAACACAGAAAATTTATTTAGAATAAAGAGAATAAAAACATCATGGTTTGTATTGTACATTCTATTTCTCAGGTGATCTTGAGAATCAGAAAAAGATTGGGAATATGACTATGATGAATAAGGTTCAACTCAATTAGGCCAACCCACAATCAACAAAGATTTGCCATTCAACATTAAATTGTATTACATTATAGTAATTACTTTACAACTGTGATTAATTAAATTTATTAAAACAAACCTTTAGATTTATGTGGTACTTCAATTGCTTCAAAGTGCTCAAAGCCAACAACTTCCAACAGATATTCGTTAAACTGTTCTGGAAAAAACTTGATGGAATCGTAATTTTGCTGTGTTTCTATCTGCAAAAAAAAAAAATATATATATATATATATATATATAAAATAATAAATACAAAATCCTGTAATGTAATGATAAACTATAATTATAGTAAAAGATATATATATATCTGAATCTGTCTCATAAGCTTTGTTCAGTCACTGCACAGGAGCTATTCATACTGTAATCACAAAGTATTTTACACAGAAATTTCATGTTTTCCTTAAAATGACTTCAATACATAAAAAACAAACTATTAATTATAATTAAAATTTTAACTTAATTGTAACCCATGCAGTTAAATAATCCACTTGAAATAAAAGAGCCTAGTAGACAAAAAACTGCAGAATGTTTTGGTAACAGGAGAGACTGCTTCTACAGGGATGGGATACACTTAAATAGAAAGGGAGAAAGAATATTTGCTGATGCTATTGAGGCAGTGTTAGTTGGGTCGGAAAACTGCTAGCTTGGGTGGATACAAGGACTAATAGATTAACAGTAGCCACTGGCAGAGTTGAAAGTGATTCTTGCATTGCTTCTATTGGAATGAGCAGCAGCCTGGAAAACAAGATGCTTGATATTTCAGAGACTGCTGGGAGTCATTGGGGTACAATTAAACACATGGGTTGTGTTAGGTTGTGTACACCAATGCTAGCAATTTGGTAAATAAATTTGAGGTATTGCTCAAAACATCAAAGGCATATATTGTTGGGATATCAGAGACGTGGTGTCACACAGATATATGGAATGCAGACCTGGAATTTGGGGAATACAATGTGTACAGGAAGGATAGACAGGATAGGAAGGGAGGAGGGGTTATGCTATTAGTTAAGAAACACATAAAATCCAAAGAAGTGAAGCCAGTCAACATTGCTGGGCAGTGCAGTGTCGAGTCAGTTTGGTGTGACATAAGTATTTGGAGATCAAAATTGAGTAGCAGTGTGTTATAGACCTAATGACTCTGTGAGTATAATAAGAAACTGTACAGGGAAGAGTGGGCCAGTAAATCAGAGAGTCTTATAATGGGGGATTTTAATTTCCCAGATATTGACTGGAATTTGTGGGTTGGTCACTCCCACACTAGCAAGGCTTTTGTGGATTTATTGGACGATTGTTTCTACATCAGCATGTTTGGGAGGCAACTAGAGAGAGTAATACTCTAGATCTGATTATCAGTAGTGATTCTTCATGCATTAAGAATCTGCAGATAAAGGAACCACTAGGTAGTAGTGATCACAGTGTGCCGCAGAGGGATTTACTCAAAGAGATAACTACCATCAGTTGTAAAGGCAACTACGGTGGTCTGAGACACTATTTAAATTCTATACAGTGGGACCAAATAATGATGTTACCAACAGCGAATTCAAAATAGGAAGCATTCAAAGAATTTATCTTGGAAGCTACTAGGCTTTACATACCAACTAAGAAATATTGTTCAAGGTTTAGGCCTAAATGGATGTCAGATGAACTAATGAGACACATGGCAGAGAAGAAAAATGCATGGGATACATATAAATTAATGGGTGACATGGAAGCCTATGATAGATATAAGCTGGTCTGTAACCAAGTTACAAACGAGATTAGGCAGATTATGAGAAATCTTTGGCAAAGGATGCAAAGAAAAACAACAAAGAGTTCTTTGCCTATGTAAACTCTAGAAGGAAAGGGATGAATCAGATTGGTCCACTGGATATTGATGGTTCAACTGTTGATGATCCTGCTCAGGTGGCTACCAAATTAAATGAGTATATTGCATCTATATTCACCCATGAGGAGTTATTCAGGGAGGGGAATGCCAGAGGTGAGTTAAACTCTGGCAGTGAGCTAGATGATTTTGTAATAACTGAGAGGAAAGTGGAGGAGAAATTGTTGAAGATAAACATAAAAAAGGCACCAGGGGTGGATGGGATCTATCCAGTTATATTAAAGGAGGCAGCAAAGAAAGTAAGCAAACCCTTAGCCATAATTATTAGAGCTTCTTTGGACTCAGGGAAGGTACCCATACACTGGAGATGTGCAAATATGACCCCAATTCACAAAGGAGGATCAAAGGGCAACACAAGTAATTATAGATCTGTTAGTTTAACTTCTGTTCCAGAAAAATTAATGAAGGCACTGGTTAAAGAAGCACTGCAGGATCATCTAGACAAGACTTCAGTTATAGCTCGGACACAGCATGTTTTTGTTAAGAGAAAGTCTTGCCTGACCAATTTGACTGGGTACTATGATGTGGTCACAAAGGAACTGGATGCAGGGAATAACTTTGGTATCATATATTGGGATCTTAGAAAAGCTTTTTATACTGTGGCACATGGAAGACTGCGGAACAAATTGGAGCAGTGTGGCATTGGAGGCAAATTGCTGCTATGGATAAAGGGATGGTTGAATGGGAGAAGACAGAGAGTGGTAATCAATGGACACTGCTCATCGTAGACTAATGTTATTAGTGGAGTCCCTCAGGGTTCAGTGTTGGGTCCATTGTTGTTTTCTGCATTTATAAATAATATTGATGATAGTATATCAAGCTTACTCTGCCAGCGAAGGTTGGCAGAGTTGTTAAGGACACTAACGACAGTATGCTGCTGCAACAGGATCTAGAAAAGTTGAGCAGATGGGCTGATAGGTAGCAAATGAAGTTTAACATTGACAAATGTAAAGTACTACATATGGGAAGCAGTAATCCCCGAGTAACGTATCAACTCTGTGGTACCACACTGACAGTGGTAGAGAACGAAAAGGATCTGGGGATAATTATGAAGTTATGTGAGCAGTGCAGATGGTCTGCAAGAGTAGCTCAGTGTCTTGTCAATGATATACAGGAATTTTTCTAGCAGGGATACAGAGGTGATTATCCCCTTGTATAAGGCAATGGTCAGGCCACACCTTGAGTACTGTATACGGGTCTGGAGGCCTCATTTCAAGAAGGATGTAGGGATGCTAGAACGAGTACAGAGAAGGGCAACAGAGAAGATTGGTGAATGGAACAAAGGGGTGCTCTTACGAAGAAAGGCTTAAGTTTTGCAAATTACAGTGTCTGGAGACTAGGCACCTGCGAGATGATCTGATTGAGGTGTATAAAGCTTTGAATGGTTTGAGCATGCTCAGTGCTGTTGGGATTCTTCCTCTTGCTCAGAATAATCACCTGAGAGGGCATAAATTCAAATTGAGGAAAGACAGATGTAGAGCAGATGTGCGGAAGTTTGCCTTTAGCCAGCGGGTAGTTGGTTGGTGGAACAGACTTCCATCCTTTGTTGTGTAAGTTGATAGCCTAAATAAATTTAAGGCTGAGCTGGACAGGTATTTGGAACGAACGGAGGGGTGAAATGGGAGTGGTTTTTTTTTTTTGGCTGATGCTGCTTATGCAGCATCAGCCAAAATCTTTCTTGCATCATATGCCTCTACTAATGCTAATGTGACTGATCAGTAAATCTCAAAGCATATTTTGGGTGATCATGGTGCACAGAAATAGTGTGTGTGTACAAGGGCTGTTCAATAAAGAATGATCATAAATTTTTTTTTTTTTTTTTTTTTTTTTTACAACATATCTTCATTAATCATCCATATTTTGATGGTCCTTTTCAAAGTAGTTCCCACTTCATGAAATGCACTTATTCCATGTCTGCCATTCTTTAAAACATGGTGGAAGCCATTTTTTGGCATTCATTTGAGAATTACCTCAAATGAATTTCTTTATAACTTGATGACTGGAAACATTTTCCTTACAGCCCTGAGGCTGTAGGGCAGATGAGGAACATATCTGACATTAATACTGGCTAAGTGCTCGATGCATTATGAACAATGTGATGTCTCGCATCGTCATGACGCAGCATTCACCCATCTGTGTGCAGTTGTGGTGACTGCAACGAATGTGATCCTGCAAAGTGTGTAGTACAGTTGTGTAGTAAGTTCCTGTAACAGTCATATGACTTGGCACATGCTGGTTAAACCATTCCTTGATGTTCAAAAAAAAGAGATGACCATAACCTTTCCCACAGAAGCCACAATTTTTGCTTTTTTCAGTGTTGCTGATGACACGGACCTCTAAATAGAGCTTTGTTGCTTACTCTCTGGGTCGAAATGATGAAGCCCTGTCTACATATGGGAAGCTGAAGTCATAATTCACTGTGCAGAGAAAATAATTTTAAAAAATCTGCTTGTCTATCACAATGGCCTACACACAAACAAAAACTTAAGCATTTTAAGACAATTATATACTATCACATGTTAAGATTTTTATATATTTTTAAGAATTTATAAATTCTTTAAATTTTATTAAAAAAATTTCTTAAATTTTAAGAAATTTTTTTTCACTTTTAAGAAATTATATGCATGATAATTGTTATTAAAATATTTCAGGGAAGGTGTCCATTTAATTGGAGTGGACATAAGAAACAAAGGTTCTGAAATAATTTCTTATGTAAAGGTGAAGTTTTGGAAATGATGAAGATTGTTCCAATGTGGATCACATTTCACTAGGGCAAGAGGAACAAGTGACATTTTTTCCTTCAAAAAGTTAAGACTTTGGGGGGGGGGGGGGGGGATAAACATGAAAATCTAAAAATTATAGATTAAAATGATCATTTAACTGAAAGCTTGGATAGACACTACTGCCCACCTTTGTCAATTAATACTGAGGATATATAGCACTGCAAACGGAAGTAGGCATCATATATTTTTATAATAATTCTGACCTGACGGCACATTGACTGGTTAATCTTTTCCTTTCCTAAGCTTAATTTAGTTATTACACTTAGTTACGCACATAATTTCTTCCATATGCATGCAAATATGTTGTTTAAAATTATCATTTTCCTTGATGATGTTTGAAGAGGAAATTATGAATACTGTTATAAACAAGGTTAAAATTAAATTAAGACTAAGGTGTTCACAACTTATTTATTTTGATCTCAACTAATTAATTGTTAATTGCTGGAACAGGTTGCCTTCACAGGTAGTTGAGGCTGACAGTTTGAATAATTAAGTTCAACTGGATAGTTACCTATGCAAGGAGAGAAGCAAATAATTTGTATTTTATCTACTTTCCCCTCCTCCAGCCAGTGCAGCAAAAGCCTGTGGCTTCCTTCCACTATATGGCTATTAATATTAACTTTTAATTCTAATACTGATGATTATAAAGTTATAAATATCATCCCTATTATTTTCTTTTGTAGGTTGGCTTAAACAGCTTCTAAGGAGTGTTCTAACCAGCGTCAAACGAAGAGGAGGCATACTTTTGTAGTAGTATTCAAAATTCTCAGATTACACTCCTGTAATTTGAGAAGTTTGCATAGTACAGTAAGCACCGGTTATAGCGATCACTGATTATTAAAATCAGCTGCTCAAAAGAATCAAATTTCGAAGAACCAATCCAAATCAATAAAATGCACTACACTTTCATCGTTTACTAGAATCACATTTTCGGTTATAAGAATCAATTTTGAACGCCTCTGGTATTTTTCTGGAGATCATATTTATAGAGGTCACAACCATAAAACAATTTGTAGTTTCAGGTTTATTGGGCTTTTCTGTTAGTGCAATAAACGAGTAGTAAACTCGATCTTATTCATTTGCGATAATACCGATAGCTGGAATTCTGTGTCTTTACGTTATTATGGTGAAATGTGTTTCCCCTTCGCTGAAATCTGCTCTTCATTTCTACATCTAAGATTCGTCTCACTTGCGTGTGTCATGTTAGTTTCATTTTGTGTGTGCCGTGTGCTTTGTTACTGATTGACGCTTATCTTTTTTACTGTGTTTTAAATTTTACTATAAAAAAAAATGTCAGTGAACAGAAAGAGTGAATTTGAGTGTAAAAGATAAGTTATGAATTATAGAAACGTACGATAAATTAAACTTAGGCAATATGTCTCAAAGGGAAGTGGCAGTAAAATTAAAAGTGCTTCAGTCATCTTTATCAAAATTGTTAAAAATCATGTCACATGTTAAACACTAATGTGATTAGTAAAACCAGAAAAAGGAAATGTGAAGAGAAATGCCAAATAGTAGATGAAGCTCTGTTCGTTTGGTTCAAACAGGCCAGCTCATTTAATGCGCCAATCAATCTTAAAATTCTTCTTCAAAAAGCTAATTATTTTGCTGAAAAACTACATGAAGAGTTTAAGGCGACGGATGGATGGCTGACAAGATGGAAGGAGAGGCATGATACTGTTTACAAAAAACTTCAGAGAAAAACAGGATTCCAATGGTTCTGCAGTTGTCTCTACTTGGTGGACCAATGACCTCACTAGACTACAGAGATTGGCACTGCAGGCCCGTCGCTACTACCAGCAGCACCAGGACTGGCCGCCCCCAGAAGCTGAGCGACTCTACAGTGATTACATCCAAAATAAAAATGACTATACTAAAGCCATAGCAACCAGGAAGAAAGCAACCTGGATGAGCTTTGTTAAGGAAACTGGAAACTCTTACCCCTGGGGTTAGTATATAAAATCACAAGAGATAAAACCTTTAGCCCTGAAATTTTCAATACCGTACAGGCTAACTCCCAGGAAACCTCCAACTGGCATGATTCAGCCAACCTAATCCTTGATAGGTTGTTTCCTTCAGACAATGTTGCTAAGGATCTCCCAGAGCATACAGAAATCAGAAGAGCAAATTGCAGCTACGCCACGAAAAGCACAACAGATCCTCTCACCCTGGAAGAGCTGATCACAATATTACAGAAAATAAACCCAATCAAATGCCCTGGTCTAGACCTGATTGGGTACACCTTCATCTTCCGTCTGTTTAAACTAAGGCTGCCATACCTCTTCTTGTTGTACAATAAATGCCTCCACGAAGCTTTCTTTCCCAAGGCTTGGAAAACTGCTCTTCTGCAGCTGATAAAGAAACCACATAAGCCACCTTCAGATCCTTGCTCCTTCCGTCCCATTGCACTCTTGGTGAATCTAGAGAAAATTCTCAAACGTCTCATGGTCCTAAGAGTCTCGACACTTTTCCCAGGCGAAAAATGTAATCTCTCCACATCAATATGGCTTCACAACAGGACACTCCTGTGAAGAGGCCCTTTTCGACCTGGTGTTACATATAGAAAACTCTAAGGTCAAGTTTTAATTGGCAATTTTTATCGATTTTGAGGGAGCATTTGACATTGTCTGGTGGTACAGTGCCTCCCATTTCCATCAACTATATAAACTTTTCTTTAGCTACTTCTTTGAAAGATCTGTTATCCTAAAATACAAGTATCAACATGTCCTGAGCCCTGTCTCTTGGGAATGCCCCCAGTGGTTGGTTTTGGGGCATGTGGTGCAGAATATGGTTCTAAAGGATTGGCTCTCCTGCTCCTTTGAGAACACCAAAGTTTTAGCATTTGCCAATGACTTACGACTGTTGTGTCTGGAAAATCTAGGAGTGCCACTGAACATAACGCCAATCTGGTCCTGTCTGATCTCTCCTCCTGGGCGGCCTTGAACAAACTCTGCATTAACCCAAGTAAAACCAAAATGATGCTCTTTAAGCACAAGTTAGACCTCAGGCATCCACCACAGGTTAAAATCTCTGGAATCCAGATACCCATAGTTACTGAAGCTACCATTCTCGGAGTGGTTATTGATTACAAACTGAGCTTCCTGCCACACCTCACCTATCTCAGATCAAAAGTCAAGAAGCTCTCTGGCTCCATTATTCGTATCTCCAGGAATGACTGGGGCCTTTCCAAGAGAAAGCTTTGTCTCTACTATAAAGGAGTCTTTCTGCCGAGTGTCACATATGCGGCCAGCACCTGGTTTCACCGAGTTGGCTTGGTCACGATGAGAGACAGATTGAGTTCCATCCAATGTACAATGCTACTGGCAACCCTTAGAGTTTGTAGAACAGTATCTACAGCAGCCATTCAGGTCATAGCTGGAATTCTTCCTCTGGATCTGTATGCCACATACAGAGGACTAGTATTTAGAATTAAAAACAACATCCCCACTAAGTTCCTTGACATCGAGCTTGATCTTGACGCCGACCCAAAGCTGAGAAAGCCAGATGCTACAATGAGTTAGTGAACATCTGGCAGGCCCGCTGGAATACATCCCAGGTTGGGATCATTACCAGAGGATTCCTTCCTGATGTCACTTTTACATCCTCTTAATTCTGTCCAATCCTGGCTTTTCCTCACCATGGAGACTTCCTTCCTGGTTACAGGACATGGCTCCCTTAATGAAAAATTGCACCAACCAGGCCTCTGCACAACTGACCTGTGCTACTGCAGAGCCAAGGAAAACTGGAGGCACCTCCTTTTTGACTGTATTCTGTATGAAGATCTGAGGCAAGGTTTAGTGAACCCATCCCAATATCTGAAAGATCATATAGAGTGGTCAGCATCCTTGGCATTGGGCCTGAAGTGGATTAGATAAAAGATTTTTTTTTTTTTCTCTCTCTTCTTCTTCCTTTATTTTATCTTTTTTTCCTCTCAAGTGTAGCTATGTTATTTTATTTTTTCTTTCTTTTATTTATTTATTTCATTTTTCCGTCTCCCCCTCTCTCGTGTACATTTTTCCCCACCTCATGTTCTGTTCGGAGTCATACACTCCAGTGTAGTTTTTTTTTTTTAATTTACCATTATTATTATTTTTTATTATTGTTTTCTTTTTTTTCATAACCTGCACCACTGGCATTTTTTTTCCCTCTTCTCTTATTTTGTCTGTCCCTCTGTAATGGGCCCCCAGAGGATCCTGGCCCACCTGCTGACAACACCAGGTGGGTCAGAGTCTCTTTTGAGACAGTACATACTTTACTGGGACTGGCCCACCTTCCCATGGTGTGGAGGAGTACCCAGAATCATCTCTCCAGGTTATTAATGCTTCTGGGTAGCCAAGTGGTCAGAACAGAACAACACACACATTTCTGGCCCTTTTACAGTTGATTCTGCTCTTCACAGTGACACAAGGCAGAGTTGAAGAGATTTATGGTTTTTTTTTTTTTTTATATGATTGTATATTTCATGAAAGGGGAAACACATTTCACCATAATAACGTAAAAGCCCACAGAATTCTAGCTATCAATATTATTGAAAATTCAATAACATTGAGTACTACCTGCTTATTAGATTGCGCTGACAGAAAAGCCCAATAAACTGAGAACTGCAAATTGTTTTTTTTTTTTGTTTTATGGCAGTGACCTCCAGAAATGTACTTTATGTGCTTTAGGAAAAGATCATAAAGGCAATTAACAACTAGCAGAGATTCACAAAAAGGAATGAAAATGTTGAAAATTACATCTAACATAATAGCAGGGTATCCCGGCACAAAAGCTCAAAAATACCGTGTTATGCGAGATTTACAGCAATTCTCAAACTGTGTTAGAGCGAAACCTTGTTGTAGAAGTACCGTGTTGTGCAAGGATTGCTGCAATTTATCAATCATGTTAGAGCAAAACTGTGTTGTAGAAGTACCGTGTTATACGGGGCTGCCTGTATTGGTGTCTTCAATCATCTGGTGATATTCTAACTGATCTTTTTACAGATTAAAAATATGGAATGCAAGAAATTGTCCTTTATTTCTTAAGCTTTTTATTATGTTTGGCATGATGGTTTTCTAAAGAAGCCTTATTTTATCTTGTGGATTGGTAAATTTGAATTAGTAATATTTTCTAGTGTAATTCACAACCATTAATAATGGTTGTGACAAGATCCACATTGAATACTTCCAAGGATATCATGACTCAAACAGAAATGGCCATGGGCAATTCCTGTATAAGTAGAATGCATCACTTTCATGGCCTGTGATGTGCATTCAGAGGTTTATCTAGTTGATAAGCATTGCTCAACTGATGATTCTTTTCTTTATTCAGATGTAAGGAGTATACCAATTTCAAATTAACTCTTCTGTCAGAAGAATTTGAGCTGCTGAAGAAAATAGATACTTGTCCTAGAGACAGTAACTGGGAACTCATAAGGTCTCAAGATTCTCATAACCTGTCAGGCAATGTACCCTTTATTTCACAGCCCAGAACGAAATAATCAGGTGCATGCTGGTCTGGTTCAACAGGATTTGCTTTATTGGAAGATTCCACTAGCAAAGAAAATTGTTAACAGTTTTTTGTAATAAGAAGAGGTAGACTGGAACCAGCATCTGCTAGGTGCAAAACTTGACGTTGGCAAAAGATTATCAGATTGGGGGGGGGGGGGGGGGGGCATTACTTCTGTGGTTTTTTTTGTTTTTTTTTTAAATAAACTCCAAACACAATAGGTATTAGAACCTATAGTACTTTGAACCTTATGTGAGTTGAAGAGTTTAGAAAAAAGGCACAAACTGCTTCAAGAAGTTTGAGCAGATTTTGTAAGAAAAGGTTTCTCAAGCTGGAAGGTGGGATTCAATGTGATGTCATCAGCAAAACTATAGATAAAATTTCTGCTCAATGGAAGGTCATTAATATATGAGAGAAAAAGAGTGGGAGAAAGAACTGAACCTTGGGAATACTAGCATTAATGGAGAAATTGGAGAACAGAGAGCAGTCTGCCATCTCCCATGGTGAGCAATGAGTGCTGGATATCCAATTACAAAAACAGTTCAAGTCTTTATGCCAAACACAATCAAAAGCCTTTAAAATGTCAAGAGCAACTGCTTGAGTTAAACAAAAATTTTACTTTGAATTTTCCCATAAGTGGGTAACATAAGTCAGTGGATCAACAATGACAGAATCCATATTCATGGTCATTGACCAGATGGAAGACTTCAAGATAGCTTAGGAGTTGGTGGTTAATGGATTTCTCCACTACTTTAGAAATAGATGCAATGGAATGATAATACATGGTGTCACTCAGACATAAATAATGCTGAATTTGAATATAGGGAGTACAATGAATACAGGAAGAGCAGACAGGAAGGGAGGGGGTGGACGAATTATGCTCTTAGTTAAGAAGAATATTAAATCTAAGACAATGCATCCAGGTAATGAGTGCAATGTTGAGTCAGTTTGGTGTGATATAAGCACTGGGAAAACAAAATTGAGAACAGGAGTGGGTTATAGGCCTAATGACTATGATCAGTATACCAACAGCTTTACAAGAGAAATAGTGGTCCAGCAAGTCAATGTCTCATAATGGGGATTTTAACTTTTCAGATATTGAATGATTTTAACTTTTCAGACTTGACTGTTTTCCTCAGCAGTATGTTAGAGAGACAACAAGAGAAAGCACTACTCTATCAGCAGTGATTCTTAATTCAATAAGAACCTGCAGGTAGAAACCCACTGGGTGGCAGTGATCACAGTGTACAAATGTGGAATTTAATTAAAGACATAACTACTGTCAAGGGTTAAAGGGTCAGGGTTTTGCTCTACTACAGATGACTATGGAGGTATCAGACAGTTTTTAAATTGTGTGCAGTGGGAACAACTGATGATATTACCAACAGCAAATTTTAAATGGGAAGTTATCAAAGAAGCTACTTGGCTTTTCATAGCAACAAAGAAATACTGTTCAAGGTTTAGACTTAAATGGATGTCAGATGATCTATTGAGACATACAAAGAAGAAAAGTGCATTGGATGCACACAAACCATCAGGGGACACAGAAGCCTATGGCAGACACAAATCAGTCTACAATCAGGCACCAAAGGAGGCCAGGCAAGACAAGGCAGATTATAAGAATTCTCTGACAAAGAAAAACAGCAGATTCTCTATGCTTATACCGAGAAGGAAGGGGTTGAATTACATCATGAATTACACTATTGATGACCCTGCTCGGGCTGCAGACAAATTGAATTTTCCACCTATACCCACTCAGGAGGAACTCCCTAGGGTGCCTAGATGTTCTAGGTGCCACCCTTTACAAAAACATATGTGCACATGTCTCCAGCTGACACCTGGTTGAAAACCTCTTGGCAAACTGTGTTAAGCACTTATAATCCTGAACACATTTTTAATACAGATGAAACAGGGTTGTACTACAGGGCTACCCCAGACCCGACGTCTATGGGTCAACTATTGATGACCCTGCTCGGGCCGCAGACAAATTGAATGTTCCACCTGTACCCACTCAGGAGGAACTCCCTAGGGTGCCTAGATGTTCTAGGTGCCACCCTTTACAAAAACATATGTGCACATGTCTCCAGCTGACACCTGGTTGAAAACCTCTTGGCAAACTGTGTTAAGCACTTATAATCCTGAACACATTTTCAATACAGATGAAACAGGGTTGTACTACAGGGCTACCCCAGACCACTGCATGATTTTTAAAAATTCCTCTGCGTCTGCAGGAAAGAAGATAAAGACAGGATTACAGTTCTTTTAACATGCAACATGACAGGAACAATCAAGATGAAGCCATTAGTTATCGGCAAGAGTAAATCGCCTAGATATTTTAAAGGAGTAAAACAGCTGCCTGTTGAATATGCCAATATATATCAATGCTTGGATGACAGCTTCTTTATTTGAAGATTATCTTCGTAAATGGGATTTCAAATTGGATAAGAAAAACAAAAATATTGCATTGGTTTTGGACAACTGCCCAACTCATCCAAAATTGACTTTCAAAAATATTGAATTAGTTTTTCTACCTTCAAATACCACATCACTGATTCAACCTCTCGACCAGGGAATAATAAAAACCTTTAAGACATTTTATAGATCGGATGAGGCGAAGAATCATCCAGTCTATAGATGAAGGTTTGGGAACATCATCTGATATCACAAAGCAGATAACTGTTCTAGATGCACTTCATATGACAATGAGTACCTGGAATGAAGTTTCCAAAACCTGCATTAGCAACTGTTTCAAAAAATGTGGATTAATTATTCATGATGGGCAACTAAGTCACAATACTGATCACATTGAAAAGCCTGAAGACATGAACAGGGGGTTAATGATTGGGTGGACATAGATGGTGATCTACAAGTTACTACAGATTTTGTAACAGATGAAGAAATTGCCCAGTGTGTTACTGATAATTTTGCCGAGGAGCAGGAAAATGAAGATGAACCAGAATGAATTCCAGTTACAAAACTGGCAAACTCATGAGGCTATAGCCGTCCTGAGAAGAGACAGAAAGAAACTGGTTCAAGTGATCGTGAATATAGACTGTTATCAATATTGAGAATCTATAAATAGACTTTGTAGTGATAATTTAAAGCAATCTAAAATAAGTGACTATTTTAAATTATAATCATATTACAAAGTGTTACGTTTAATTAATATGTATATTAATTAAGCTATGTACATAAGTATAAATTTATTTTTATTTTGTTCAGAATATAAAAATCGGAATATTCTTTTGATTTTTAGGTATTTTTAACTGGTAATAAACCTTTGGTAATAACATGTAAATTTGTGCTTTATATCTTTATTATTATAGCCTCCAGATAATATTTGTTGATTTTCGCTTATTAGAATCAAAATTCGATTTGCAAACGTGATCACTATAATCGACGCTTACTGTACTACTAATTTAGATCTGCAGTAACAGGCTATCATCCATTCACAGTTAAAACCAAAGTCAATTGAAATTGTTAATACTAATGATGGAAACATGGAGTAATGTGATACTATCAAAGTTTCTGGTGATAAATTTCCTAAGTAATATTTACTCGGGGATTTGTTTCAAAATGCTATTATACACTTTTTTAAACCAAGATGACATTACATAATACTTGCAAGCTGAACTTTGTATATCTATATATTAGCACAGGTAATCATCACGTTTTAAGATCCCAAGGATTTCAAATTGCAGTAATAAAACCCAATTTCAATTTATTAAGTATTTTTAACTTACCGTCAATTTTCTTTTGCGAGCATAGGATGGCCATGGTTGAACTTCAAGAATTAGATTTCCTGAAGGTCGTAGCTGTTTATAAATTCGATGAAACATTCTCTTTACTCCTTCATCTCCCCAGTTTAAATGAATCCATTTTGTCAAGCTCAAGCACAGTATAGTATCAAACAGTGGCCTTTCATACTCCAAAAAATCATAAGATTTTGGAACATAATCTCCCTGCAGAAAAATTTAATCAATGTCTAGCATAACTAAATACAAAATATCGCTTAAAATGTTAGCAAGAAAGTAACAAAACATTAAGAATGTGATGTCATAGTAATTAAATGTAATCTATGAAGCTATATACAGTAGGGACTTGCTTTTTGGACTTCTGCTAATACGGCAGTTTTGAATTATATCCATGTTCATTATGTTTGGTGCTTGTTCCGCTTTTTCATGCTCAGCAGTCGAGTCTGAGAAGAGCATCAGGTGCCATTTTATTGTCGGTGAATCCATCTGTTTACAGCATATGATAGTGTAAACATGTTATTAGGCTTTTATATGCATTCACAAATGAAAAAAGGCTATGTTCCACTTTTCAGTGAGGTCTGGAAACTAACCCACTGTAGGAGTGGGGCCTTACTATATATATATAGTATTAAAACTTTAAATAATTAAAAATGGGAAAAAAAATTATCATAAACAGAAAAGGAAAAATCTGTATTGCAAAATCAGTGGCAGCATTAATACACATTCCATTACATGTTGCTTATAACTAAGTTAAAAACAAATAAAATACATGCCAGTAGCATGGCAAACCTGTAGAGCAAATATTTAAAAAAAAATCATACATAATAAAACAAAACAAAGGCGGGGTGAAGAGAAATAGTATTGCAGAAGAAATGGGGCGCTCCGTAGCCAGGTGGGAAGGAGCAGCAGTGCGTAGCACACGCTTCTTGATTAGACCGGGGTTCGAGCCCGTCACCACCAAATACAGAGGATGCGGAAAGGTCAGAGAATGACCACCGCATATCCCGGAGCAATATGGCCTTAGTTGCTAATGCTCCTAAAAACCAAATAACAAACAACAACAAACAAGCAGAAGAAATGTTCCTAAAGTAATTTAGAAAGACTGAAATGTATAATACAAAAATATATTTTAGAAAATGCCAATTAATTGAAAATTTAGCGGCACCCCTCTGATGGAACCAGGTCCAAATTATGTGAAATATCACTAAAAAGGAGACAAAAACTACCTAACAACACTGAACCAACAAAATTAAAGACTGACCATAATGACCCATCTTGACAGAGGACCACAAGGCCAATAAAGGTCAGGGAATCACTGCATCGAACATTAGACAAATCCATGCATACATGAACTGATACACTGATCGATCTGCAAATGCAATGGATTTGAATAATGGTGGCCCTTATGCAGTGAAAAATTATGATAGAACAGAAACTAGCACTCATATGGCAACACCATACTGATGACCAAGTCACAGTGACTTGATCAGTCATATATATAGAATATGTAATAACTGTAAAAGAACAAACAAGCAAATCTACAATATAACCCCAGGGGCTCACATCTGATAAGTATGGGCTTGGTACACCCAGGCTCCTGAGCTAGATATCATCATCCCCCCCCCTCTCTCTCTCTCTCGTGGGTAAACTATGGTGTATCTACACCAATATTATATAGTTAATTACCTAAACCCATAAGAAATTGTGCCTTTTGCATCTCATCTTCTAATACATTATTATTTATACACCATTTGGCATGTGTCATATTGTGGAAATAACTTTGCAACTGTGATGGCATGTTGCATTACCAGGGTACCTGCCCACTCACTGATGATGAAGCCAAATAGCTTCGAAACAATCGTCTGGGTGGTGGTATCCACTGAAAATAAATAACAGTAGTCTTCTCTACTAGAGAAGCATTATTTATTTGAAGTAGTGCAATACCAGCTATCTCGCTGTGAAGGCAACCACAATAAGAGATACAATTAAAATAGGTGGAACAGGACCAGGGTATGTCTGCCAGGGGCAAAGGTTGATGACGTTGGAGAGCGAATATCATCTTCTAAGGGCACAAAAGGTGATATAGTTGTACACGTTGGCACTAATAATATTAAGAGTAGGAGACCGGCAGAATTACTTAACAAGTACAGGTCACTGTTGAACAAAAGCCGAGAATTAGGGTTGAATTTGAAAGTGTCTGCAATTCTGCCCAGACACGATAGGAGGGAGTATATGATGAGAGCCTTGTCGATCAATTCGGCCATGGAAAGATTGTGCAAGGCTCAAGGGGTAGAATTTTTTTCAGCCTGGACTGTACTTGTTAACAGGAGAGATTGCTTCTACAGGGATGGGATACACTTAAATAGAAAGGGCGCAAGAATATTTGCTGATGCTATCGAGGCAGTGTTAGGTGGGTCGGAAAACTGCTAGCTTGGGGGGAGACAAAGACCAATAAATTGACAGTAGCCACTGGCAGAGGTGAAAGAGATTCTTGCACTGCTTCTATTAGAATGAGCAGAAGCCTGGAAAACAAGATGCATGGTATTTCAGAGACTGCTGGGAGCCATTGCGGTACAAGTAAACACATGGGTTGTGTTAGGGTAGATAAGAATAGAAACAGGTGCAGGTATACTTGCGTGTACACCAATGCTAGGAGTTTAGTAAATAAATTTGATGAATTTGAGGTATTGCTCAAAACATCAAAGGCAGATATTGTTGGGATATCAGAGACGTGGTGTCACACAGATATAAGGGATGCAGAACTGCAATTTGGGGAGTACAACGACTACAGAAAGGATAGACAGGATAGGAAGGGGGGAGGGGTTATGCTATTAGTTAAGAAACACATAAAAACCAAGGAAGTGAAGCCAGTCGACATCGCCGGACAGTGCAGTGTTGAGTCAGTTTGGTGTGACATAAGCATTGGGAGATCAAAATTGAGGGTAGGAGGGTGCTATAGGCCTAATGACTCTGATGAGTATAATAAGGAACTGTACAGGGAAATAGAGTGGGCCAGTAAATCAGAGAGTCTTATAATGGGAGATTTTAATTTCCCAGATATTGACTGGAATTTGGGGGCTGGTTACTCACACACTAGCAGGGCTTTTGTGGATTTATTGGATGATTGTTTTCTACATCAGCATGTTCGGGAGGCAACTAGAGGGAGTAATACTCTTGATTTGATTATCAGCAGTGATTCTTCATGCATTAAGAATCTGCAATAAAAGTGGGATTTACTCAAAGAGGTAACTACCATTAGGGGTAAAGGGAAGGGTTATTGCTTCCGTAAAGGCGACTACGATGGACTGAGACAGTATTTAAATTATATACAGTGGGACCAACTGATGATGTTACCAACAGCAAATTCAAAATGGGAAGCATTCAAAGAACTTATCTTGGAAGCTACTAGGCTTTACATACCAACTAAGAAATATTGTTCAAGGTTTAGGCCAAAATGGATGTCAGATGAACTAATGAGGCATATGGCAGAGAAGAAAAATGCATGGGATACTTACAAATTAACACATGACACAGAAGCCTATGATAGATACAAGTTGATATGCAACCAAGTTACAAAGGAGGTTAGGCAGGCAAAGGCAGATTACGAGACATCCTTGGCAAGGGATGCAAAGAAAAACAGCAAAGAGTTCTTTACTTATGTTAACTCTAGAAGGAAGGGGATGAATCAGATTGGTCCACTTGATATTGATGGGTCAACTGTTGATGATCCTGCTCAGGTAGCTAACAAACTAAATGAATATTTTGCATCGACATTCACACATGAGGAGTTATTCAGCAAGGGGAATGCCAGAGGTGTATTCAACTCTAGCAGTAAGCTACAGAATCTTGAAATAACTGGGAGTAAAGTGGAGGAGAAACTGTTGAACATAAACACAAGAAAGGCACCCGGGGTGGATGGGATCTATCCAGTTATATTAAAGGAGGCAGCAAAGGAAGTAAGCAAACCCTTAGCCATAATTATGAGACCTTCCTTGGACTCAGGGGAGGTACCCATAGACTGGAAATGTGCAAATGTGACCCCAATTCACAAAGGAGGATCAAAGGCTGACACAAGTAATTATAGACCTGTGAGCTTAACTTCTGTTCCAGGAAAATTAATGGAGGCACTGGTTAAAGAAGCACTGCAGGATCATTTAGACAAGACTTCAGTTATAGCTCAGACACAGCATGGTTTTGTTAAGGGGAAGTCTTGCCTAACCAATTTGATTGGATACTGTGATGTAGTCACAAAAGAACTGGATGCAGGGAATAACTTTGATATTATATACTTGGATCTTAGAAAGGCTTTTGATACTGTTGCACATGGAAGACTGCTACACAAATTGGAGCAGTGTGACATTGGAGGCAAATTGCTGCTATGGATAAAGGGGTGGTTGAGGGGGAGAAGACAGAGAGTGGTAATCAATGGACACTGCTCATCGTGGACTAATGTTATTAGTGGAGTCCCTCAGGGCTCAGTGTTGGGTCCATTATTGTTTTCTGTATTTATAAATGATATTGATGATGGTATATCAAGCTTAATGTCCAAGTTTGCAGATGATACAAAGGTTGGCAGGGTTGTCAAGGACACTACTGACACTATGCTGCTGCAACAGGATCTGGAAAGGTTGAGCAGATGGGCTGAGAGGTCGCAAATGAAGTTTAACATTGACAAATGTAAAGTACTACACATGGGAAACAGCAATCCCAGAGCAACATATCAACTCTGTGGTACTACACTGAGAGTGGTAGAGAATGAAAGGGACTTGGGGGTGGTTGTGCAGGCAGATATGAAGTTCTCTGAGCAGTGCAGACGGGCTGCAAGAGTAGCTCATGGAGTATTGTCAATGATATACAGGAATTTTTCCAGCAGGGATAAGGAGGTGATTATTCCATTGTATAAGGCAATGGTCAGGCCACACCTAGAGTACTGTATACAGGTCTGGAGGCCCTATTTCAAGAAGGATGTAGAGCTGCTGGAACGAGTACAGAGAAGGGCAACAAGATTAGTGAATGGAACAAAGGGGTGCTCTTATGAAGAAAGGCTTAAGTTTTGCAAATTACAGTGTCTGGAGACTAGGCACCAGCAAGGTGATCTGATAGAGGTGTATAAAGCCTTGAATGGTTTAAGCATGCTCAATGCTGATGGGATTCTTCCTCTAGCTCAGAAAAATCACCTGAGAGGGCATAAATTCAAATTGAGGAAAGACAGATGTAGGATAGACGTGAGGAAATTTGCCTTTAGCCAGCGGGTGGTTGGTTGGTGGAACAGACTTCCATCCCTTGTGGTGGAGGTTGATAGCCTAAATAAGTTTAAGGCTCAGCTGGCAGGTATTTGGAACGAACAGAGGGGTGAAGTGGAAGTGGGTTTTTTTTTTTTTTTTTTTTTTGGCTGATGCTGCATAAGCTTGCTTTCTTGCATCAAATGCCTCTACTAATGCTAATGCTAAAAAATGATGCCTTTTACACTACATATGTAGTTCAAATTTATGGGTAAAATATGGTGTATCTACACCAATATTATATAGTTAATTACCTAAACCCATAAGGAGTTATGCCTCGTGCATTTCATCTTCTAATAGTGAAAATTAACACAAAATTCTCTGTTTTTCAATTTCAGTGTCATATACCTTGCAAAGGACTGGTGAAGTTCGTGACAAAGGTGTAGCATGAAGGATTCTTATTACAGATACTATCAGCAACACCATTATAGCAAGAATCTTATTGGTTATAGATGTAATATATGATGAGGAATGAAAGCTCCAAAATGAATCTAATTTGGCTTTTGTTATAACAAGAAATTAAACACTTATTTGAATTCATGTTCTTATACAATTTGTCAAATAGCACTGAGTTTTAAATGGTTTTGTGAATATTTTTTTTCCTGCTGCACAAAATGATATTATTCAAATAACTGAAATTTGTAAGTGAATGAGATGAGTTATCTTACTTTAAAAAAACATAAATCAAATTATCCGAAAAAAAGTGCAACATAAAAAAAAAAGTGCAACAGATTCCAAAACATTGCCAATTATTTTGAAAGTTATAGCTGCAGGCATAACCATTATATTGAATGAAAATGTTTAGAGGAGTTTAATCTGTTTTTAATAGGATGAAGAATACTTAGAAAGAAAAAGGTGCAAAGTTACTTAGACAAATTTAAGGCAGTGCACCCACTTGACATGGGTTGCACTGCCTACGATTGGTTAGTTTTAATGCTAAGTTAGTTTGGTGTGATAAAGCATTGGTAAAAAAAATGACAGCAAAAGAATATTGTAGGCTTAATGACTATGATGGCTACAATGAGAAATATATGAAACATTCAAAATGTAAATCAAACTTCTTGTCATGGAGGATTTCAATGTTCCAAATATTCTATAGAACTTGTGTGCTGGTCACTCAGGCAGTAGCAGAACATTTCTGAATTTACTGGATGACTGTTTTTCTATTGCAGCATATTAGAGATGTAACAAGTGAAATCAGCTAATAACCAAATATTCATGATCTGATTATTTGCTGCAACTCTTCATGCATTAAGAAATTTCAAAGAATGCAACCACTAGATGGCAGTGATCATATTATTTCATATGGGATTTATTTAAAGATATAATTATTGTCAAGGGTAAAGGGAAAGGATTTTGCATTTGAAATGGTGACTAAAAAGGTCATATAGTTTTTAAATTCCTTTCTGTGGGACAAACTGATGTTAACAAATGCAAATTCTAAATGGGAAGTGATCAGAAAAGCAATCATAGAAGCTTTGAGGCATTTTACAAGTTTTAAATCTAAATGGATGTCAGAGGTTTAAACCTAAAAGAATGTCAGAAGACTTGATGAGACTAGTGGCAGAGAAATCCATGGAATTATTCAGAATATTCGGATAGAATTCGTGGCGCCTCCGTAGCCAGGAGCAGCAGTGCGTAGCACTGCTGCTCCTGGGGTGAAGGGTTCCGCCAGGCACGTTCCTGTGCTAGAAGTTAATCCAGAAGTTGAATAACAAGACAGTCAGACAGTGCCCTGGCTTCTACTACTGCTGTGGTAATTTCCTTTAGTATTAACAGAGAACTGTTCTCAAAATCCCAAAATAAGACAGTACTGGAAGAGCTATACAGCAGAGATGCAGAGTTCAACTAAGAGAGAGACATCACTGCAGTCTGTGTAAGGAACCCGCACAGAGGAATTCCACCATGAAAGAGAAGGAAGGTAAGTCCTCTGAACTGTGTTGTTTTGGAAATGGTACTTAGAAAAAGTGGGAGATTATTTTAGAGTACAGTTGAAGAAACACAAGAAATAAGGAAATGTTTAGTATTGAGTTGGTTTATTGGTTGAAGTTGTGAAGAAAATTGATATTGCTAAATTAAGAGAGATTACATGGAATTGTAATCTAGCATTAAGTTTGAAACTTATGGATTGCTGCTGTGAAGAGAATTGATATTGGTGATTAAGAGAAACATGAAGTGATTGAGATTGAATTAGTTTAGTGTTTGAAGCTGTAAAGAGAGTTAAAATTGTTAATTGAGAGAAATTTTATGGAAATGATAGCAATTCTCTTAACAGATTAAATGAGAAAAATGAATAGAATAGATGTAAATGAACACCAGTTATGTATTGTAAGATTTGTATGATAAATGACTTTTGTTTTATATTTGTGTCATTGCTCTTGAGAAACTGACAGCTCACATATAATATATATATATATACTCATGTGTGGTTGGGGGGGGGGGGGGGGAATATCCCTCAGCTCCTGGAAATTCTAATTTTTTAATGCAATCAGGTAGCTTGTGGGGCTTAGTGCTTGAGGGGAGCTGCTGTACGAAAATCATACACTGACAGAGATACTAAGGTACAGCGAAATAAAAATTAATAAATAAATAACCCCCTTCCCACCACTTAGATTTAGTTTCCTCACCAAGCTTAACCGTTAGACCCTTTTTTTCGTTAATACAGGATATAGTGCCATAAAAAGTCAAAAAGGAAATAATTTTTTTATTTTTGATAAAAAGGAAATTAGATTTTTTGAAGATGAGGGAATAAGGGAGTAAAACTGCAACTCGTCTACAACTATCTCAGTAAAAAGCACCAACCAGCACAGAATCCAAAAGGAAGTTTTTGGCTGCTAGTTAAATATGTACCAAAATTATATCCAGTTTAAACGATAACACTATTGAGTTTCTTAAAAACTCACTTTATTCAGACAGGTAGTGTGGATGCTTGTTTTTTTGTTTTTTAGAACTGTATGTTTAATAATTTTTGTTAGAATATTTATTATTGTAATAAAAGTTTGATTTAAACATGAATTAAAATAATTACTTGTTTTTTCTTTACTTTACTGCACCTAATTGCCATCAAAATTTATTGTGAAAAATGTTTTTTTTGGAATACCGATATCCCGGTTTCATAAATTAAAAATACCAAAATACCAGTATAAAGATTTTGACCGGTATTGTGAGCCCTACATACTGTTAAGTGCTCATCTGTGCCATTTATTATTTTTTTTATTATAACCCAATTAGGGTATATCGTTACAGCCCTAAGTAAACTGATGAAAAGAGAAAGCATGTGCACCTGAATGTTGCACAGCAATTAAAGATGTTAGAAGTTAGACTCCTGTGGGTATGTTTCCCACATTTGTGAGATACAGAATAGAGGAAGTTTTTGGCTGATTACACAAAGAAAAGTATATGTTAAAACCAGAAGGAAATAAACGAACTGCACTGATCCATGACTATAAATGATCCTGTTTGATTTGCCGACAAAATGAATAAATATTTTTATTCATTTTCATCAGAGGTAGAACAACTTATGGGTATATTATGTGAAGATTGAAAGAATGGTAAATGATCAGCAATAAGTAGTATTGCTTCAGGATGATTTGGACAGGCTTTGGGAATGGTCAGAAAAGTGGTCGTTATTTTTAATTTATCTAAATGCAAGATTTTACACTTGGGAAAGAGCAACCACAAAATGATGAGCTGAGTTAAAATCAGCAAAGGAAAGAAGTGATTTGGGAGTTATGACAGAGTCTGATATGAAGTTCTCGAGTCATAAATAAATTTTCTGTTTATACTCTGGGACAACCACACAGTCAGAGGAGTTCACAAGATAGAGAGAATACAAGAAACAGCATAGACAGACAGCAAATAATGCCCATGGTGTCCTATATGATTTATTAAACATTTGCTTGTAGACAAGAAGGTCATAATCCCAGTGCATTGGGCATATGTAAGACTGCACTTTGAATGCCATGTCCAAGAATGGATACCACACCTAAAAAAAAGATTAACAAGCTTCCTGAAAGAATCCAAAGATGTGAAACCACATGGTGAGTTCCACAAAAGGGCACTTCAAATATGTGGATTACAGAGCTTGGAAATTATACACCTTAGGTGTGGGAAAAGACCTCAATGAGGTCTATAAGGCTCTGAGAGGGGATAATAAAATGAAAGGCGGCAAAATTGACTACTATAACTGATTTCTGAACTAGAAGAGGCCACAAAAAGGGATCAAAGTAATTAAAGATCAGTAAACAGGGAAAATCATAAAGTTATTTCTGTTTCGGGAAATAATAATGGAGTCTGTGGTTAAAGAAGTAATGCAGAATCAGCTATACAAGAGTGCAGTTATACAGAAATCACAAGCCATATTTGTTAAGGGGGATCTTGCCTGACCAATCCGATTAGCCACTATGACATAGTCAAAAAAGAACTCTATACAAAAAATCTTTAAAACATGAATTCCAGTAAAGCTTTAAATACTGTTCTACCTGAATGATGGCTGTACAACCTGACTATGGTTGTAAATTTGACTACTCCAAAAAAGACCTGAACAAATTAGGATGATGTAAAGATTTATCACTGATGAATGCAAGATGTAGCAGGCACTGAATACTATATAGAAGTCTGATGTGTATCTTTTGGAATGGATGCAAAGAAGAGCAACAAGATTAGTCAGGGACACAAAAGGGTACTCTTAGGTTAGGTTCTTTCTCTTACCAAGAAAGGCTTGTTTCCATATACTGAAAGCAAGTGGAAACTAATATTAGCATTAGTCATATAGTACAAGGAAGCTACAAGCTTTTTCTGCACAGGCCAAAAAAATTTAATTAAATAAATAAACAAAAATAAAATATATAAAAAAGGAAAAAAACTACCAGCTTCCCTCCTCACATAGGTAACTATACAGCTGACCTCTGAATTTCACAAAGCCGTCAGCCTCAACTACCCAAAGAGAAGTGGGTAATTGAGAGTGATCTAATCTACATCTTTGTCCCTTTTCTGGAATCATTTGTAACTGAAAATTTCACCATTCATTTTATCGTCCCACTCTTCACATCATTTACAAACCTTGACATCATGTTGTCCGTCCCTTTGCTAATGACTATTGTTATTTGTGATTTAAGAAAATCAGAAACAACCATGGTCCCAGAACTTATCTTTGGCATATCCTACTCTAGCATTACCAGTCTGAAGAACAACCATTAATCACAACCCTCTGCTTCCCACCCTGTGATTCAAAACAAAATGTTACCTATGATTCAAACATGTTCCAGCTTATATAGCAACCACTCATGAAGAACTGAGTCAAATGCTTTGCTGAAATCTAAAGAAACAACAAAATTACTTCCTTCATGCACCTATGTCAAAATAGCTAACCATCTATGTTAAACATAAATACGTGTTATCTACCTCTCTCCGCCCCCACTTCCCGAAGTCCAATAAACTAGGCAGCAGCAGCAGCAAGGTGACCTAACCGTATTGTTTAAGGCTTTAAATGTATTGAATAAACTAAATGCTGATGGCATTCTTACTCTTTCTCAGACAATTCACACAAAGGGAAATAAATTTAGATAGGAAAAATATGGTTGCAAGACAGATATATGAAAATTTGCTTTCAGCCAAAAGTAATTGATTGTTGGAACAAACTTTCATTTGGTGTTGTGGAAGTGGATATTATGAACAAATTTAAGGAAGGATTAGATAAATTATTATTGGGAATAGGCAAATAATATGGGTAGTTCCCCCTCCTTTTAATGCTCTATATCTTCCTTGCATCTTTTGCCACTAATAATATTAATACTTTAGAAATAACAGAGTACCTGTAACTGATCTGGGGTATAACTGCCTCAGCCTGATGGTATTTACCTTCAGCTAAATGTTTTCACAATAAAACAGAGTGCCATGGAGTCAGGATTTTTCTCACCATCATCATCCATCAACTCCAAGTGAGAAATAGAGCTTTTCATAAACTCTGAATAAACTTTAGTCAGAGTTGCAACTGCCAGTAAAGAACATTTTAATCTCTTTTACTCCACATAAATGCAGATAATGTAGTAAAACAGAATTACAGTATTTTTTTCCCACCCCAACTGACAATTTGCAACTATGTATTTCTGTTGAGTTTAACAACAATCAAATTTAATGGACCTGCCTCTATAACAGTCCATTAAATCAAAGTTTTAGTGTACTTAGGTTTGTTATTTGGTTTTTAGGAGCATTAGCAACTAAGGCCATATTGCTCAGGGGATATGCAGTGGTCATTCCCTGACCTTTCCGCATCCTCCATATTTGGTGGTCACGGGCTCAAACCCTGGTCTGATCAAGAAGCGTGTGCTACGCACTGCTGCTCCTGCCCACCTGGCTATGGAGGCACCCTGTGTGTACTTAGGTGTCAGTAGTCTTTGATAGTGTACCACATGAACAAATGTTCATAAACTAAGGCAATGTAGCATTATGAATAAAGTTTGCTCTAACAATCAACTACTCACAGCTTAAAGACAAAACTTCCACACAATTCTGATATTAATGTATTTCAAGTTTAATGTTTACATTTATAGATGATAAAATGGGCGGGGCAATTAATGAAATTAAAAAATGTTACTTTGATGTAATCTAGTTAACAAGTCCATTTGACTTGGTTGTGTTTGCGTAACTGCAATTCTAGGAAAGCATACTATTTGGATAGCACCGAACTAAAGGCAGTGAATAATGAAAAAAACCTAGGAAACCTAACAAGTGTGTTCAATCCCCACCACTAGTGCACATTTACACTTTGCGTATGAATCGTTGATATGGTCAGCTAATAGAAAAAAGCATGCAGAATTGTTCTGTGACTTGCAAATGTTGCAGACTGAATCAAACCTTTGGTGCAGCACGTTAGGTAAGTGCTAACCCTTTATGGCTCTGTGCATTATTTAATGTACAGGGTCCAGTGTTCATACATATATACACAAAACATATGAATATATATATATGTAGTTACAAAAACTTTTTTTGATTTGAAATGAGTATTATTATTATTTTTTTTTTTTTTCTGACTGACACTTAAGTGTGCTAATACTGGAGTACAGTAAGAGATGGGTACACATCTCTCTTATCATAATCATTTGCAAATTCATCAATTATGGTAAAAGCATATACCCATTACCAAACGCACTTCTTGCAGCCACTGGCCTGCAAATTGACTCAAGAACCCAGTACCATGACATGCTAAATAATTTAGGAAAAGCACAATAGGTTTCTTGTGATCAAACAATACTATTTATCTATAAACCCAGTCCATGTTTTACACTGCTGAAATAAAATTACTCAGCTGTTCAGCTATTTCTTAGATTAGATCAGTTCACATATTATTGGCATCCATATTTTTTTTTAATTTACTTCTATTGTATTGAAGAATATATCTACTGCAACCATTTTTATGCTTACTGTCCTTATAAGACAGTTCAGAATTCTCAACTGTTAACAGGTTATTTCCCATTCAATTGACTAAGCTCAACAAAAAACTAAATATATCTTTGTATTAATCCCCTTCTCACATAATTATTAAAAAATAATAAAATTCTATATTGTAGTGTGTGCATCAGTTTTTGCACTTAAAGAGAATTTCATTTTGTCTATACAAAAACGTTTGGACAACAAGGAAAACAAATATTTATCAACCTGCTTACTTCAACAAAAAACACATTCAAAGGAAATTTTGACTCTTGACAATTAAAACTTTTTTCAGGCCACGACGACGTCAAAACAGGGCCATAACTGAGTAGCAGTGAGAGCGGGAATTCCAATCCCTTCAGCACATCTGGACTTAGATAATGACGCAAATTACTCCTGGAAGCTTTTATTAAGGATCCATCGATATCTATACCAACAACTGTTCTCGGAGAAAAATCTTTGGCAATACTAAGAGTAAAATGTCCTACGTTGCAACCAACGTCCAATACATCTTTATCTTCAAACCAGTCTTTATTCATATAATTCAAACGGACGTCATATGAATCGGTGTTCCTGTAGCCATAATAAGCAGGATAATTACCATATCTAAAATTCTGCTTTGCAAGTTTATGAGAATTTGTAGATAACCATGAATCAGCACATTTTGATTGATGATCAGAATTACATTCCATTATATTCCAAGTTCATGATTGTATACTATTTGATTTATCCTATCTCTTGTCCTAACTTAACCTCGGCCCGATGACTTAGTCGTAACTTTCTATATTTACTGTATATATCCAATTTTCCCTCTCTTAAACCCATAATTACTTAGTTCGAGGCTTTAACCATAAACACAGATTTATATTACTATTTTCTTGTCTCCCATTGGTTTAGCGCTTACCCAATGTAATGTTAGCCTCAGGAGCAGATCTCCAGAGCTTTAACTTTATAGGGGTTTTGCCTCCTCTCCCCAGTTGGAAAATCCTGCAAGTATCATTAATGAAAATCTTCAGGAACATATTGCTTTCTTATTTATTTAATTTGGCATTCCCTCTTTCTTTCTTAAAGTTATCGGTATCATGTTCTTTCTTAAACTTATGCAGTTCTTATTACTAGAAATCTTATATTAATAAAGGCCATCTATGTGTTAGTAAACATTATCGATTGCTATTAATGGGGCTAAATTTGCATATCAAGCCAAAATAACTGTTGCCCAAAAATATCAGGCTTTTGAACATGACAGCTAAAGATATGTAGTTGATATACGATAATTGCTCTTATGTAGTATAGAATTGTCAAGAGAATTAACATGATTAAAAATGCTTACAATATATATTTTTTTTAATTTTACATAATCATTAAAATTCGTAAATTGTATTTACTGCTCTGAAAATGTTTGTGGTTTTTTTTTTTTTTTTTTTTTTTGTTCATGATTGCGTGCAGTTATCCAATACATTTAATACGTATATAAAAAAAAAGGTCCACTCTGCAGCCTGCAGTCCCCTTTGGTTTAATGATGACATTTGGAGACTTTTGAAATATTATTGATTAACAATTTAGTGTGGATATACCTTGTACCAAATATAAATAGCAAAAAAAAAAAAAAATAATAATAATAATAATAATTTGTTGTAATATAGTTGGAGAAGGACATTAGCCGGTGGTTTTCCATGGAATCTAAATTTCTAAAATGATTACTGTTATACCACGTTCATATTGTTGTTCTTGTTGTCGTAGGGTTTTAGGAACACCAGCGACTAAAGCCATATTGTTCCTTGTATACTGTGTGTTCTGTGGTCGACTTTCTGTTTCCTGCACGAAAACCATAATTTCCGGGGTCTGCTCGTGTAGCACAGTGGTATCGTCACCGTCCTCCCACACCAGATGGAAAAGGCCGGGGTTCTAATCCTGTCGATGACACGAGGAACTTTAATGGTCTTTTTTCATTCCGTGGCTGAGTTAGTCGGTCTCAGGCGTAGATAATAAATATAAGCTTTATTGTGTTCAAAAGGATGTATACAATGTACCCTTCATGCCAGGAATGCCAGGGGCTTCACATTGGCTGGTGGACAAAGGCCTTGAGGACGGGGCCACATCGAAGTTCGGGTTCAACCCCCAGGTCCAACAATATAATGTTTCAGTTAAATTATTCACAATATATTCATAAAGATATTATACAGCATTTTTGACATCATATACAATATTAAACAGACATCCTTTTTTAAATTTATTATGCTGCGACATTACTGTGCAGTTTGCTTGGTTGAGTTTAGGTCATCAAGGATCTCTCTCCGGTATTTGCGATCCTTGACAAATTTGTAGAGATTTCCTTCGATTGCTTGGACTGTGATAAGCATCTGCTTGGGGAGAAAACGGTCGCTGAGGGTTAGTCTATTATGGTTGGCTATAAGTGTTGGAGCTGACCTCAGTCTGGGTTGAGGATTCTCCAGCTGCACAGGTTCCACATGTTTGGCTCCGATATTGTTCCAGTGGTCATTTTGGCAGTTAGTGTGAGGCGCCTTTCCTTTATAAGGTTTGGCAGTCGGGCAAAGTTCAGTGTGGTTGCCATCGCAATTGTTCTTTGCTGGGGTTGACGATGATGTTTATGTGTGATCCAACGAAGGAGCCAGTATTCGGAGGAGCACACACGCTTGATATTCGGGGTGGGCTGCAGATGCCCATATTTTCAGGCGTGTATCATGATGGAGTATACAGAGGTGTATACGTACCACCGAGTCACATTCAGATCCTTAACGTGGAGTAGTTGTCGTTTGGTAATCGACCGCATTTTGCAGAATTTTGTTATGAGCTTGTCAATGTGGGGCTTGAAGGTCAGTTTGCAATCAAAGACGACTCCCGTATATATATATTTACCACTGGAAGTAGAATGCAATCTAGGGAAGCTTGGACTTCAGTGGGTTGGTGCTTCAGTGGGTTGGTGCTTCAAAGAAAAGACAATTTAGGCTGATTTTTCAGGATTAACAAGTAGTCCAAATTGATGGAGATAGGATTCTAAGTCGTATAGCTTTCGATTGATCTTTTCATTAATTTTTGAGATATGTTCGCCCAAGTTAATTTGAGTGTGTAGCTTAATATCGTCAGCATAGCAGATTATGTCTTCTCTCTCTTGCACAAACGGAATAATGACTGCAGTAAATAATGCTCCGGAGAGGACCCCATCTTGGGGAACTCCCGCACTGATTTTTCTTGAGATTATAGCTTGATCCGCTGTAAGAACAATGATTCTGTCTGATAGCAGGGTTGTGATAAACTACGACATGTCATCTTTTATATGGAAGTAATTTTCTAGGAGGTGAACGAGCGAGGGAATGCTGATTGCTTCGAAGGCAGCTTCCAGGTCGACGTACGTGACGGCAAGTTCTGCTTTAGCTTCTAGTGCTCTGAGAATGGTGCTGGTTATGGATGTTAAATTGGTGACTGTGGATCTTCCGAGAATGGCATAGTGCATTTGTGGGGGTTTTGAGGCATGATTTGATTGGTGATGGTTGAAAGTCTGACGTAGTCGAGTGCTTAGGGGCAAGTTATTTGGATTTTTAGGAGCATTAGCAACTAAGACCATATTGCTCCGGGATATGCAGTGGTCATTCCCTGACCTTTCCGCATCCTCCATATTTGGTGGTGACGGGCTTGAACCCCTGTCTAATCAAGAAGCGTGTGCTACGCACTGCTGCTCCTTCCCACCTGGCTACGGAGGCGGCACTTAGGGGCAAGAGTGCATAGCACGCGTTCCTTGAATGGACCGCGGTTCAAGCCCGTGACTACTAAATACGATAAATATTTGTATTGACGATTTATTGTAAACTCTACTGACTTGGCTGTCGTGCCGGAGTATAAACAAAAACAAATTATTTAATGCCTTCTCCATACATTTCAAGAGGCTGGAAGAGCGAGAGATTGGCCTGAACTGTTTAATGAGGGGTGCAGATTGGCATTTAGGATGTGGCCTGACAGCATATCTGTTCCAGAGAGGGGGAAAGTAGTGATGTGTTAAGAAACGGTTAAAAATTGACTGTAGTGGATCGATGATAAACGTGCTAAGATACTTGATCATGAATTGTGGCATAAGGTCGGGGCCTGCAGTTGCGGTGGGTGGCAATCCATTTATAGCAGTCATAAGCTGCTTTCTGGTGATGCAAACGGTGGCGAGCATTTCCGTTGGGACGTTGTTGACAGGTAAGTTGCCTGGATATGCAGGGGTCACATTGTTCGAGAATCGTGCAATGTGATCCATCCACAGTTCAAGATCCAGTATTTTAAGAATTCCTGTGTGCCAAGAGTCATAAAATGGTTTGCCTTTTTGTAGGGTTGCTTTTAGATGTTTTTTGATTGCAGATGATTTCTGGCGTTGAACACCTCCCCTTGCTCTGGAGAAGGTAATCCGATCTTGTACAGCGGTTGACTCTTTGTGTCTCTTATACAGATTTTGTTTTTCTTGGAAAGATTTGTTCAGTGCCGGTGTCCACGAAGCTCTTGAACGGGGAGTGATGCAGACAGTCTTTTTTGCTCCGTAATTGGCAATGGTCCGGATCTACCTGGTCATGAGGTCCACAGCCAGTTGGAGATCGCAATTGTTGAGAGCTTCCCAAGGGATGGAGGACGCGGCTTCAAGATATCGTGATGGATCAATGAATTTTGGGGGATGTTATTTCTTTTTTATTTTTTGGGCCTTGGATATCGAAGTTAGGTGCGGCTAAGTGCAGGAGTATGGCGATGGGTTAGTGATCGCATTGAAAGAGATTGTGACTGTTGTCTTCGAGGTCGCATGGTGCTGAGGAGAATGCCAAATCTAAGAGATTGGATCCTCTCATGGGGTGGCAGTTGAGAAGGCTGATACCCAGTGAATCCATACTGCTAACGAGTGTCCTACTAAGATGTGCGAGAGTAGATGGAAGATTGAAATCTCCACAAACAATGTGCTTAGCAGAGGCGTGGAGGTGATTCACTAGCCAAAGGATTACATCTTCAATGATATCACTGTTTGGGCCTGGTGGAATATATACTGTTGCTATGTCTATCAAGTAGGTGTTAAGCTTGAGGGACACACCACGGCAGCTTCAAATGCAAGGGATTGGGTTACCAGTGAATTTACCAATGAAAAGAGGGTGGTATTGTAGAGTACTGCGATTCCCCCACCTGTACGATCCACTCTAGAGGAGCAGAGCATCTGGTAACCAGCCTGAGGTGCACAAGCAAGGGAGTCGTGCCCATTTCCAAGCCACGTTTCAGCGATACAGAGGATATCTAGGGTTTTCGAGAGTAGAAGCTGTTCGACAGTGTCTAGCTTGTTACAGATACTTATTGCATTTTGAAAGACAATTCGAATGGTGGTAGCAATAGCAATCGGAGTTCGTACAGGTGGCAAGTATCTTTTTTGGGTCCGCATTGGTCTACTGTGCGTTGCGATGTGTACAGGGATGTTAGAGACAGGTTTGCAGCCTTGGAGATTAACATCATAAACGGCTGGTAGTTGGATTGATTGATATGTGGACATTTTGTTTCCTTTAGTAGGTTTGTTCTCAGTAGATTCATTTGAATTCTTCTGCGTTTCTTTGGCTTGGCAGCTTGGTAGTTTTAATTCCTATTGCATTTGTTGATGATTTTGGTGGTTTATCGCGGTTCTTGGCGTCTGGTCTAGGAAGGGTTTGCGGAGAGCTCCAGGGTGCCATATTCTTGGATCCAACACGAAGCTCATCATCTCTGGGTGGCAGGTAAGGATGAAAGATGCGTAAGTTGGGTACCTAGTTATTCTCTGTCTCACATCAATATTTAATCTGTGAAGTTCTGCAAACATGGCCTTAATGGTGCCTGGTTTAGTAGTTGGTTCCAGTCAAGAAACAAACATTTGCCCACGAGTCTGGACCGCTGTGATATTGTACGAATATGAGTGATTCCCCTTAGTGGAGTGTTGTGTGCCACCTATTTTTCCTGTTTGTCTTCCACGTTCCATTTTCTGATAGGTTGAATATATGATCCCGGTTTCTTTTTAGTGAACCTGTTGATCGGCGAGATGAGACTTAGGCAGGGAGTGCATACAGTTTGTAAGCGGTGCTTTTGGGGATCTTTTGGATTTTATGATCATATTTTTGGCTGGTGACTACTTCTGCAAATGTGGGTATTAATGGACTCTTTCCAGTTTGGATTGTCTGCTCTAACATTTTAGGTTTGGTATAATTCAGGGTCGGTACTGTAGAGTGGGCCACCTGAGAGGTCTTTGAGCGGCTATCTCCGGTGATATTAGATGCAGGTTTGGTAGAGTTGCATTCACTGAAATCTGCATCTTTGCTGTTGAGCTGATTAGTGGATTGTTCTCTTTTGCTATTTTGAAGGTTGGGTTCTATGGTAGAAGGCTGGTTCACTACAGTGAATTTATTTGCAACTACTTGTGCCTTGAGTTGTTGTATTTCTTCAAGTAGGCTTGAGTTTTGGCCTTTGATTTGCTTAATCTCATTAATAAACATATTCAGCTGCGGTTTTATGAGCATCACATAATCTGCAGGCAGTTTTCTCTGTGCATCAAAGCTATTACCGATAACAAGGTTTTTTGTCCCCCGGGGGGTGTTCATCCAGCAAAACAGAAAAATCGACAATAGAACACGCGCAATTAACAGACATAAGACACACAGCACGGTAGATTAATTTAATTATTCGGGTGGCCTAAATATAATAGTAGTAGTTTGCAGGAGACAAAACCAGGCTACTTTCGCCTGAGACCGATTAACTCAACCACCTAGTGAAAACGGAAGACTGCTGCACAAATTGGAGCAGTGTGGCATTGGAGGCAAATTGCTGCTATGGATAAGGGGATGGTTGAGTGGCAAAAGACAGAGAGTGGTAATCAATGGACACTGCTCAACGTGGACTAATGTTATTAGTGGAGTTCCTCAAGGTTCAGTGTTGGGTCCATTGTTGTTTTCGGTGTTTATGAATGATATTGATGATGGGATATCAAGTTTAATGTCTAAGTTTGCAGATGATACAAAGGTTGGCAGGGTCGTTAAGGACACTACTGACGCTATGCTGCTGCAACAGGATCTGGAAAGGTTGAACAGATGGGCTGAGAGGTGGCAAATGAAGTTTAACATTGACAAATGTAAAGTACTACATATGGGTAACAGTAATCCCAGAGCAATGTATCAACTCTGCGGTACTACACTGACAGTGGTGGAGAATGAAAAGGACCTGGGGGTAATTGTGCAGGCAGATATGAAGTTCTCTGAGCAGTGCAGACGAGCTGCAAGAGTAGCTCATGGTGTCTTGTCAATGATATACAGGAATTTTTCTAGCAGGGATAAGGAGGTGATTATTCCCTTCTATAAGGCAATGGTTAGGCCATTGCCTTATAGAAGATGATGCTGAATAAGCTTGCTTTCTTGCATCATATGCCTCTACTAATGCTAATGCTAATGCTAAAACGGCATATATAAATTATTCACGACATCAGCGGGACTTGAAATGAGGCCTTTTCCACCTGTGGGGAGTACGCCGATTCTACCAATTGTGCTATCCACGAGAGAACTTGAATATTAAGACATTTTATTTAGCTGTTAACTAAATCACTACACATTAAAGTAAAGTTTTGGGACCTTTGACGAAACCCATCCTCAGACCATACATAGGCTGCTGCCAGCCTCCTGCTTGTTGTCGAATGTTTCATTTCGACCGAACGTTCTTTTTATATCTGAAACTGTGAGCAGGTTTGGATGCAAAGGTAGATTTGGCTGTCTAGTTCTTTTACAAGGCATGACTTTGCTTTCTCCAGAGGAAGCAAAGTCATGCCATTTAAAAGACCTAGACAGCCTGTCAAACAATACGAAGATATCATTTTCATTTATTTCTACCTTATCTAATCTGTGAATTAGGTCCAGTTTAATACCTGTGGCAAGCAGGAAGCTAGCAACAGCCTATGTGTAGTCACAGGATAGATTCCGCAAATACCTACAGAAACGATACCTTAATCTGTAATAATTTATTTTCCTGTTCCCTGTAGTAAAAAAGTGCCTTTATTTATATAAATCTGCTTATAAATATCACATAATACTTATAAAATTTTCCTTCTGCCACCAAACGAAATAAGACGAAAAGGATCCAGGAAAAAAGTACTGATTTGGATCCACTAATCACAAAGTACACGTGCTAGAGTATACAAATAAACTTTATTGGTATATAGCGCTTGTGCGTAGCGCAGTTGAGTTGGTGCCTCCGTAGCCAGGTGGGAGGGAGCAGCAGTGCGTAGCACACGCTTCTTGATTAGACCGCATATTCCCGGAGCAATATGGCCTTAGTTGGTAATGCTCCTAAACACCAAATAACAACAACTAACAGCACAGTTGATATAATCACCGTCCTCCCCACACTTGGTTTAAAAGACTCTAGTTCATTTAAGCAAAAGCCTATGGCTTCCTAATATCCCATCAATAGCCGAGGAATTTTTATGGGCTTGTTTTTTTTCACAGCATTGCTGAGTTGGCAGCCTCAGGAACATGGATTTTCTTTCATAAACTCGGATTTTTGGTCCATCAAAAACGAAAAAAGAGCACTCTCAATTTATGGAGCATACAGACCATCAGAGACGCCGCAAGTGGGTAGGCGAGGTAAGCGTCGCTTACTAGTGGCAGTTCAGGGGGGCGTCAAAATTTTTTTTGACATATACAAGTCGGACCTCTGTTTAACAAACTTATTTTAAACGAAATTTTCTATTTAATGATATTTTTTGAATTTCCCTTGGTAATTACATTTAAAATAGTTTCCGTATTAAAAAAATTTCCATATAACGAGATTACGAGACACTTAAATGGGAACTCATTAACAGTTCGCACCTCTGGCCTTGAGGCAATTGAGAAAATTAGTGCTGCTACTAAGTAGAAATTAAGAGTTAAAAGGGATTACCATTCTGTAACTTAGTGGTACTCATAAAACCTATACAACCTCCTGTTTCACATATCCAGAAGTCGCGCTGGTCAGTTGATTGGTTAACGTTTACCAGTATTCAACATGGCAGGCAAATAATTCGTTTGAATGAATATAGTACATGACATTTCAGACACGTTAATTTTCTTATTATCTGGATCTGTGTTCAGTGCCGGATTCAAATTCAAATTATTATATTAGGGTTACCCGTAAATGATTACATTAACCCGTATTCGTGTCTGTAAATTGCGTGTGTTCTCTGGTCGATTTGCCTGTTTTGCTGGACGAAAAAACCCCAGTTTTTGAGGGAAAAGCCTTGCTATCTACGCCTGAGACCGACTAACTCAGCCACGGAGTGAAAAAAGCCCACTAAAGTTTATCGCGTCATCGACGGGATTCGAACCCGGGCCTTTTCCACCCGGTGTGGGGAGGACGGTGACGATACCACTGTGCTACCACGCCGACCAGTGCCAGATTAAGTAAGGTATGGGCTGGCAAGGTTCTCTTTCAGGCGCCAAAAACAGAAAACCAATAAGGCAAAAAAAATATATCCTTAGTAAACTATATAATATCGGTGTAAATACACCATAGTTAACCCATAGATTTGAGCTACGATTGTAGCGTAGAAGGCATCGTTTTAATTGTATCTCATAAGATAAATTGTATCTCAAATCTATGGGTTAACTATGGTGTATTTACACCGATATTATATAGTTAATTATCCAAACCCATAAGGATTATGCCTAGTGCATTTTATTTTCCAAATCCTTAGTAAAGAACGCCAAAAAATCTTTTTGCTCAGGGCGCGAAAATACCTTGGGTATTTATATTTCGCAGAGTTATACTCCAGAACATGGGTACAACCCCGTACTTCGGCGAGAAAGAGCGGAAGAAAGCAGAGATAGCACGTTGAGGCAACTCCCACTCACTGTCATCCCCCCCTCCCCTGCATATTATTGGGGGGATGTCACGTGTTATCACAATGTCTCAGAGCTAAATTGAAGAAAAAGAAACAACAAAAAGGCGATTTTTTAAAACAAATAACAAAAATTACCATTACATACAATCACTATCACTGATTCTTCTTCTGCATACATTACTTGACGATTTCACGCACATTGACAATGAAAATTGCTCATGCACGTCAACAAAAAATGTTTTTTTTTTTTGTTCTGTGGGCTGCTTCCCCCACGCCTCCGTTAATATAAAGAGAACCTGATACTAACAATTCATGCCTACAATTGCTGCGAAAAACATCAAATCGTCAAGAAACAACTTGAAAGCAAAACAAAAAAAAAAAACGCCTCATCAGACCTCGCATGCCGGCTGGTACACTTTTTGAAACGTCCATACTGAAAACATGTATTCGAAAGGTATTAAATTCTCACTCATACACCATTCAGCTACAGTCTTACATCCATCCTTTTGCAAACGGAACTTCATATCAGAGTGTAGCAGAACAGCACGACGATGACTAAACAACAGCACGATAATTTCGCATTTCCCGCTAAAATCAGAAGCGAATTTTTATGCAATCAAACAATCAGAGACACAAAATGAGGTCAATTACCCATTCCCAATAATCAGCCAATCACAGAACTCTACCGGACAATCACTCCGTTCTTCGGCCATGCGAACAACTGGGGGGACTCCACTACATTCCATACCAGCAATTGAGTGATTCCACTCCATTCCATACTAGCAATTGGGGGATTCCACTCTGTGACGGGTACTGCTAAAGATACCCATGTTCTGGAGTCAGCCAAAATAATATATGGTATATAGCGTTCAGGGGATCTTCAAAAGATTTATATGAAAATGAAAATGGTAACTTTTTAAAACTTGTGTCATCAGCTGTTAGAAGTACGCGTAATGCTTGAAGAGTGAAAGGAATATGCACATTAGTGTATAGAGATATGACATCGAAAGAGCTAATACGTCTCCGTCGGATATGGTAGTGTTACTGATTTTTTGGAAGGCTTGTTTGGTATTATTAATTTTGAATGTAGAGAATCGAGTGAGTGGGGATATAATTTTGACAAGGAAGGTGGATAGGTTAGCAAAAGCTGATCTACTAAAAGAAACGGTAGGTCTTAGAGGGTGGCCAGGTTTGTGTAACTTGGTTATTCCGAACATGTGGGGCAGAATGTTGTTGCGAATACCTATCTGTTGTAATGTAAAGAGGTTGATTTCTTTGTTCTGTCTGAGTTTCCTAAGAATTGTGTCAAGTTTAGTTTTGAGTTTTGTAATGTTGTGGTTGCTGTCATTTGTATATGTATCTTGGTCGGCTAAAATATTTTCACCCCATTCTCCGCCTTAGTTCTTTTTAATGCATCTTCCAACCATCTACCAATAAATTTATTGCAGATTTATACAAGGTGAGTACCGTTTTTTAAGCACTTGCTCTTCATTTTTTAGTCAGATTCATCACGGTATTATTAGATTACTATAATTTCACTATTATGTGATATTTATTTTGATATTAGCAGTGGAAAATGATGCAAGAAAGCAAACTTTTATAGTATCAGCCAAAAAAACACCATTAATTTGACTTATTCTTTCCGTCCAATAGTTTATTCAGTACTTCTTGAATTTATTTCAGCTATCAAATTCCACAACAACGGATGGAAGTTTGTACCAAAAATCAACCACCCGCTGACTAAAGACAAACTTCCACAAATTTATTCTGCAACCGTCCTTCCTCAATTTGAATTTGTCCCCTTATGTATGTGGTGTGAGCAAGGGGAAGAATCCAATCGGCATTGAGCTTGCTCAATCCATTCAAAGCCTCAAACACTTGAGTCAGTCAGATCACCTCACAGGTGGTAGTCTACAGACGGTGCAATTTGCAGCATTGAGGCCTTTCTTGGGAAGTGTAACCCTTAAATCCTTCATCAAGCTGTTGGAACAAGTATTTATTGTTGGAACATAAACACTTGTTCCAACAGCTCCATACCCTACTTAAAATGAGGCCTGTACAACTGCATGCAGTACTGAAGATGTAGCCTTGCCATTGCCTTATACAATGAGATATTCACCTCCTTATCCCTTCTACCAAATTTCCTGTATATCATTGAAAAAATCCCGTGAGATGTCATGGTATCCTGTCTCCATTACTCAGAGAATTTCTTGTCTGAGGGCACACACAGTTAGCATTAACATTATTTGATGAATATGACGCAAGAAAGCAAGCTTAAACAGCATCAGTCAAAAAAAACCCATTCAGATTTCACCCATCTAGTCACTCCAAATGTTTGTCTAGTTTAGCCTTAAATTTATTTAAGCTATCAACTTCCACAACCGATGGAAGTTTGTTCCACCAATCAACTACTCGCTGGCTAAAGACAAACTTCCACACATCTATTCCACAACTGTCTTTCCTCGATTTGAATCTATAGCCCCCAAGTTTCGTCATCTGAGCAAGCAGAAGTTTCCAATCAGCATTGCACCTGCTCAAACCATTCAAGGCCTTGTAAACCCCAATCAGATCACCTCACAGGTGTCTAGTCTCCAGACCCTGCAACTTGCAACACTTAAGCCTTTCTTGGTAAGAGCACCCACCCCTTACCCCAGATCGTTTCATTCTCTACTACCCTGAGTATACTACCACACAGCGGGTACATGTCTCTGTGGTTGCTGCTACTCTTATGCAATACTTTGTATTTGTCAATTTTCAACTTCAATTGCCACTTCTGAGCCCATCTGCCCACTTTTTAGATCCTGTTGAAGTAGCATACTGTCATTAATATATACCTGCCAACCTTCGTATCATCAGTAAACATCGACATTAAACCTGATATATCTTGATCAATATCATTGATAAATATACAAAATAACAATGTGGCCGAACACTGGGGACTTCACTAATAACATTAATCCACGAAGAGCAGTGTCCATCGATTACCACTCTCTGTCTTCTAACACTGAACCATCCCTTTATCCATTTTCCAACTCGCTCATAATGCCATACTGCTCCAATTTGTATAACAGTCTTTCATGTGCAACAGTATCATAAACTTTCCTGCAATCCAAATAAATGATATCAAAAATGATCCAGGCCCTTTGTGACTATATCGTAGGGCGCAATCAAATTGGTCAAACTAGAATTCCTCTTAACGAACCCATGATGTATCTGAAGTATAATTGCAGCCTTGTCAAAAAATATCCTGCGCTACTTCTCTGACCAGTGACTAATAGTAATAGTAATAGAGGCATGTGATCCAAGAAAGCAAGCAGTATGTAGCATCAGCCGAAAAAAAAAAAAAATATATATATATATATTCACACAACCATTCCCTCTAAATGTTTGTTCAGTTCCTCCATAAATTTATTTAAGCTATCAACTTCGACAACGACAGTTGGAAGTTTGTTCCAGCAATTAACCACCCACTGGCTACAACTGTCTTTCCTCAATTTGAATTTATGCCCCATTAGGTATATAATCTGAGAAAGTGGAAGAATCCCATCAGAATTCAGCGTGCTCAACCCATTCAAGGCCTTATACACCTCAATCAGATCACCTCGCAGGTGCTTAGTCTCCAGCCGCTGCAATTTTCAGAACTTAAGCCTCTCTTGGTAAGAGGATCCCTTCATTCCACTCACCAATCTTGTTGCTCTTCTCTGTACACGCCCAAGCAAATCTACATCCTTCCTAAAATGAGGCCTCCAGACCTGTACGCAGTACTCAAGGTGTGGCCTGACCATTGCCTTATGCAAAGGGATAATCACTTCCTCTTCCCTGCTAGCAAAATTCCTGTATATCATTGCCAAAACCCCATGACCTGCTCTTGCAGCCCGGCTGCATTGTCAGAAAACTTTTACCACTCAACAAATCTTTTATCCATTGTAGCAACTTACCTTAAATACCATTCTGCTCCAATTTGTACAGTAGTCTTCCATGCACAACAGTATCAAAAGCTTTCCTGAAATCCAAGTATATGATATCAAAATTATTTTTTGCATCCAGTTCCTTTGTAACCACATCATAGTATTCAATCAAATTTGCCAGACAAGACTTTCTCATAACAAACCCATGCTGTGTCTGAATTATTGCTGTAGTATTGTCTAGATGATCCTGCAATACATATTTAACCAGTGACTCTATTATTTTACCCGGAACAGAAGTTAAACTAACTGGTCTGTAATTACTCGTGTCACCTTTCGATCCTACTTTGTGAATTGTGGATACATTTGCACATCTCAAGTTCGTGGCAACCACCCCTTACTCTAAGGATGCTCTCATAATTATGGCTAACCGTTTGCTTAGTTACTTTGCTGCCTCCTTTAATATAACTGGATAGCTCCCATTCAACTCAAGTGCCTTTCTTATGTTTAACTTCAACAATTTCTCCTCCACTTTGCTCTCAGTTATAACATATTCATTAAGCACCCTGCTACAATTTGATAACCGTTTGGCATTTTCCTTCCTTAATAACTCCTCATATGTAAATTTAGATGCAAAATACTCATTCAGTTTGTTTGCTCTCTGAGCAGGATCATGGATATCAAATCCAACCATCGATATCAAGTGGACCAACCCGATTCAACCCCTTCCTTTAAGAGTTTATATAAGTAAAGAAATCATTGCTGTTTTTCTTAGCATCCCCAATGTGTGAATTGTCAAAGATTTCTTGTAATCTGTCTTCGCTTGCCTAATCTCCTTTGTAACTTGATTACAGACTAGCTTATATTTGCTACAGGCTTCTGTGTTTCCGATAATTTATATGGAACCTGTATATTTTCTTCTCTGCCACGAGTCTCATTAGTTCATTTGACAACAATTTAGGCCTAAACCTTGAAAAATGTTTTTTAATAGGTAAGAAACTTTTAGTATCTTCCGCGATTAATTCCTTGAATGCTTCCCACTTTGAATTTGCTGTTGGTGACATCGTCAGTTGGTCCCACTGTACAGAATTTAAAAACTGTCAGAGTCCACCGTAGTCATCTTTATGGAAGCAAAAACCCTTTCCTTTGCCCCTGATGGTAATTATATCTTTAAATAAATCCTACATCAGTACACTGTGATCACTGCCACCTAGTGGTTCCTTTATCTGAAAATTCTTAATAGACGAATGATCACTGCTGATAACCAGATCAAGAGTATTTCCCTCTCTGATTGCCTCTCGAACATGCTGCAGCAGAAAACAATCATCCAATAAATCCACAAAAATGACCAACCCACAAGTTCCAGTAAATACTTGGGAAGTTAAAATCCCCCACTATAATACAATCTGATTTATTAGCACACTCTATTTCTCTGTAGAATTGTTGTACTCATTCGAGTCATTAGGCCTATAACACCCTCCTACTCTTATTTTTGCTTTCGCAGTGCTTATGTCATACCAAACTGACTCAACGTTGGACAGTCCATCTTTATCAACTGGATGCACTTTGATGTTGTTTTTTTTAATTAGCAGCATAACTCCTCCTCCCTTGCTATCCTTTCAGTACACATTGTACTTCACAAATTCCAATTCTGCATTCCGAATAGCTGTGTGGCACCACGTCTCTGATATCCCAACAATATCCAGCTTTGATGTCTTGACCAACACTTCAAATTCATCAAATTTATTTTTATTAATATCATTAAGCTAGTTATGCTAATTGCACTTCGAAATTTCAAATTCAAATATAGATGAAAGTTATGCATGGTTGCAAAACTTCAGGCATGTTTCGCACGCAACTGAGTGACTCATGAAATACTTTACCCTAGTAGGGACTCCAACGGCTTTTGGAGACACCAGCAACTTTTATCACCGTATGAAATACCGGTACTTAAAAAATAAACAGTCAGGCCATCGACCTATGACGAAAAAAATAGTAAAAAGTAAAATATTAATATACATATAACCTTTCTAAAATCTTCGAAACTTGAATGTTTGTATTTTAGGTATATTTTTATTTGTATTCATTATTAGCATTAGCATTAGCATTAGTAGAGGCATATGATGCAAGAAAGCAAGCTTATTCAGCATCAGCCAAAAAAAAAAAAAAAAAAAACCACTCCCATTTCACCCCTCCGTTCGTTCGAAATACCTGTCCAGTTGAGCTTTAAATTTGTTTAGGCTATCAACTTCAACAACAAGTGATGGAAGTCGGTTCCACCAACCAACCACCCGCTGGCCAAAGGCAAATTTCCGCACATCTATCCGACATCCGTCCTTCCTCAATTTGAATTTATGCCCTCTGAGGTGATTATTCTGAGAAAGATGAAGAATCCCATTGGCATTGAGCATGCTCAAACCATTCAAAGCCTTATACACCTCTATCAGATCACCTCGCCGGTGCCTAGTCTCCAGACTCTGTAATTTGCAAAACTTAAGCCTTTCTTCGTAAGAGCAACCCTTTGTTCCATTTACTAATCTTGTTGCCCTTCTCTGTACCCGTTCCAGCAGCTCTACATCCTTCTTGAAATGAGGCCTCCACACCTGTATACAGTACTCAAGATGTGGCCTTACCATTGCCTTATACAAGGGAATAATCACCTCCTTATCCCTGCTAGAAAAATTCCTGTATATCATTGACAAGACACCATGAGCTACTCTTGCAGCTTGTCTGCACTGCTCAGAGAACTTCATATCTGCCTGCACAATTACCCCCAGGTCCTTTTCATTCTCCACCACTGTCAGTGTAGTACCGCAGAGTTGATACGTTGCTCTGGGGTTACTGTTTCCCATATGTAGTACTTTACATTTGTCAATGTTAAACTTCATTTGCCACCTCTCAGCCCATCTGTTCAACCTTTCCAGATCCTGTTGCAGCAGCATAGCGTCAGTAGTGTCCTTAACGACCCTGCCAACCTTCGTATCATCTGCAAACTTGGACATTAAACTTGATATCCCATCATCAATATCATTCATAAACACCGAAAACAACAACGGACCCAACACTGAACCTTGAGGAACTCCACTAATAACATTAGTCCACGTTGAGCAGTGTCCATTGATTACCACTCTCTGTCTTCTGCCACTCAACCATCCCCTTATCCATAGCAGCAATTTGCCTCCAATGCCACACTGCTCCAATTTGTGCAGCAGTCTTCCATGTGCAACAGTATCAAAAGCCTTTCTAAGATCCAAATATATAATATCAAAGTTATTCCCTGCATCCAGTTCTTTTGTGACTACATCATAGTATCCAATCAAATTGGTCAGGCAAGACCTGCCCTTAACAAAACCATGCTGCGTCTGAGCTATAACTGAATTCTTGTCTAGATGATCCTGCAGTGCTTTTTAACCAGTGCCTCCATTAATTTACCTGGAACAGAAGTTAAACTAACAGGCCTATAATTACTTGTGTCAGCCTTTGATCCTCCTTTGTGAATTGGGGTTACATTTGCACATCTCCAGTCTATGGGTACCTCCCCTGAGTCCAAAGAAGCTCTCATAATTATGGCTAGGGGTTTGCATACTTCCTTTGCTGCCTCCTTTAATATAACTGGATAGATCCCATCCACCCCAGGTGCCTTTTTTATGTTTATCCTCAACAATCTCTCCTCCACTTTCCTCTCAGTTATTACAAAATCATCCAGCTCACTGCCAATGTTTACTTTACCTATATCATTCTCCTTCCTGAATAACTCCTCATGCGTGAATGTAGATGCAAAATACTCGTTTAGATTGTTAGCCATCTGAGCAGGATCCTCAACTGTTGAACCATTAATATCCAGTGGACCAATCTGATTCATCCCTTGCCTTTTCGAGTTCAAGTATGTAAAGAACTCTTTTCTGTTTTTCTTTGCATCCTTTGCCAAGGATTTTTCGTAGTCTGCCTTTGCCTGCCTAATCTCCTTTGTGACTTGGTTACAGACCAACTTATATCTATCATAGGCTTCCATGTCACCCATTAATTTGTATGTATCCCATGAATTTTTCTTCTCTGCCACATGTCTCATTAGTTCATCTGACAACCATTTAGGCCTAAACCTTGAACAATATTTCTTAGTTGGTATGTAAAGCCTGGTAGCCTCCAAGATTAGTTCCTTGAATGCTTCCCATTTTGAGTTTGCTGTTGGTAACATCATCAGTTGGTCCCACTGTATAGAATTTAAATACTGTCTCAGACCATCATAGTCGCCTTTACGATAGTACAATATACTTTATGATAGTACAATATACTTTATACTTTAGTGAACAACGTTTACCTAAAAATACTGCCTCAGAACCTCAGTTTTCTTATTAATTTAAAAAAAAAACAACAACAACTAAATGTTGAATTTATTTACTTTTTTCTCCTGAAAGTTTTGTGCAAATATTTTTCTAACTGGTGTCGATTTTGAATTTATTTAATAACATGTCTATTTTTCGTAAATAAAACAAAAAAATGATATAATGGTGTGGCGCATTTTGAGTTTGCGCAGTAGCATCTTCCATTTAGGTATAGCTTTGGTGTTCTTCGGTTCGCTTTTGTCCACGTGGTTGGAACATGAAAAGTCACTGAGTGAGAATATATGATCTTGTATATCTGTTATTTTTCGGCAAGTATAAAATTTCACTTAGAAAAAAAGTACTATAAATACGTGTTCGTGTAAGTATGCAGCCTACTTATGATTAGGTGAATGTGAAAAATAAAACGGTGGCCCATTGGGGTTGATCACAATGGCTGCCAGTAAGATTAAAATTTACCCGTATGTTTTGTGGACTGCTAATTTACGCTAAATTTTTTAATTTTGATTATAAATTATGAACATAAATTCATTTTAATTATTCAGAGTTATCGAATAATTTGCAAATATTCAAATCTCAATGCGTGCACCATAGATTGCTAATTGCCCATACGCTGGAGTGCATGCCTTTAGTACCAAAGGGCATGCTCTCCAGCTCATTCACTGCATCTCATTATGAATGGCTTTAGACTCATCGGCTGTTTTCTCCTTTAGAAATACGCTAATCATTTAAGTTTAAATTTAGTTTCTTAGTATCGAATTTACTTGGTTTCTTTAAAGATCATACCAAGAAAAGGTATCCTCCGTATTTGTACTGGAGAGTCTATAGTTGCCAATTTTTAGCGTCGTATTTTAATTAAAATTTTTCTTTGTTAATATAGTCAATTCCCCCCCCCCCCCCCGCATTCAGTCAAAACTGTGTCCAGTCTCACCCTCGATGATACCTGAATCAACACGGTATTCTTCTGCATTGAATGCCCTTATTGATGTTTGCTTTCCCAGACGTGTTCTGTAACTGGAACATGGCTGAGAAATTGAAGATCAAGTATACATTGCAAATTGAGTCACCGACAAAAGTTTCTGCATTTATTCCTATCTTGTGGCAGCCATTCTTGTACAGATATATTGTGAAATGAATTCAATTACTGTCCATCTGATGTTCTATATGTACTTACAGATGAAATTTATACAGCCTAGTGGTAGTGGTACAGCATGAAGTATTTTCCCTCAAACTTTTGTAATTTGTTGAAATTTTTCTCTACAAATGTTTAACTCATAATGGTGTATCTCCACAGTAGCAAATATTTTATAGTTGGGGTTTGTTGAACTGGAAAATTTTCAGCATACTGTGAGCAGCAGCTACAGAATTCCTATGAACCTCACCATAAATTAAAATCATATCAGTTAACTTGGCAAAAGTAAACAGATTTATAACTCCTGTAATATCAGTTTTAACAGATATGCACTGTAAAAAAAGCAGTCATCATAGAACCTGAAACCAAACATGTTTATAGTTCTAATATATTTTGGGCCACACCGGTTACTTACAACTGAATTATTGGAATGATTCATTTAGCAATACTTTTCATGCCATTGTTGGTATGTTTTGTGCTGTTTATAGCCTTTTTTTACGTGTGCTTTTGTAATTTGTTCAATCTCAGAAATAGACTGGAGATATAATAAGACCTTTTATTATTTTTAGCTACATAGTATAAATCAGAGCTGTAATACTCAATACGTTCTACATTGATATTAATATTTGTAAAATTTGTAAAATAATAAGAGGAGTTTACCCCAATATAGTACGTAGAACTCTTCCGTATGATACTCTCCAGAAATTAAAACGAAAAAATCGACAACTTACATTAGAGTAAAATATAAATAATTAAAAACCAATTTAACACAATTTAAAACAATTAAAAATCAATTTAACGCAATTAAAAAGAATCTAATGAAAAAACAATTTTCCTTCCTGAAGCTGACAATGCTTTTCGACCGTGTGTTGTGATCACAGGAATGAAAATTGAAATCATATCAGTTAACTTGGCAAAAGTAAACAGATTTATAACTCCTTTAATATCAGTTTTAACAGATATGCACTGGAAAAAAAGCAGTCATCATAGAACCTGAAACAACATGTTTATAGTCCTAATAAACTAATGTAATTTGTCAATTTTTTTGTTTTAATTTCTGGAGAGTATCATATGGAAGTGTTCTACATAGTATATTGAGGTAAACTCCTCTTATTATTTTACAAATTAATTTTAGCTGCATAATTTGTACTTTTGTTATGTGCAATTTTGAAAACCTTGTATACTATGTATTTTTAGGGGTACATGTACATTTTTATGATAGTCATATATATAAAAAAAAAAACTTATAGGATGTCCAGTGGTTGGAAAGTGTTCATACCCATCCTGCCATGAAAATGAAATGTGGTAAATAAAAATAAGAAGCTAACTAATATTAATTGCTCATCAATGGTGTGCCTATGCATGTGGTGAGATTTGATGCAACTTTACTGGTGCATGGGCAATAAAGCATTGTGTATATTTTGTTTCATTTCTTCAGTTGTTTGGTAAAGCCACTAGCAACATTTCTGCATGATGAATCCCCATAATCCATTGTTACATAACATCTGGACTTTCTTGTGGCCAGCAAACAGAAGTAATACATTTTTAGAACTATAACTAGTCAACTTGGCTCTAAACACTTCATTGAGGAATACTTGCATGGTAATGGTAAAATGAAATGGGTCCTGCCTTGTTGAAAAAAATTACACTTGACTACGGGAATTATTTGTTTGTTTATTTTTTTGAACTAAGTTTTGGTTGATGGGATTCTCAAAAGTAATACGGACTGAACAAGTCCTCAGCAGGTCATGTCCAGACCTGTGCTTGCTTATATTCATTCTCTTCGTTGGTGTGATACCTGATATTTTGATATCATTGAGCTAGTTCTGCTAATTATTGTCGTTTTGTTTTTGTTTTCAGTAACATATTAAGCACTGAACTCTGGCAATAGCTCATGCAGTTTTATCAGTAAAATATGACAAATTTTTCTGAAGTAATGGAGAAATCAATTCACTGCTAACTCTTAAACTATCAAGAAACCTTCCATCTGATCAACAATCACCAGTGTGGATTCTGTCAGTGTCGATCTGCTGGTGATATTCTGGTTTTGTTACCCATGTATGGAGTGAGCCACCAAAAAAAAATACGGAGGATGCAGAAAGGTCAGGGAATGATCACTGCATATCCCCGGAGCAATATGGCCTTAATTGCTAATGCTCCTAAAAAAACCAAAAAATAACCCATATATGGACAAATTCAGTGGAAAAGTTTGGTGAAACTCAAGCAGTTGCTCGTGACATTTCAAACGCTTCTGATCGTGTTTGACATAAAGATCTAAGCTTCCATCTTATGGTTTATTTGCCAGCTGTTTTTTGTAATTGGGTATCCAGTTTTTTCTCTGACCCCTCACTGTTGGTGATAGTAGATGGCACTCTGTCTTCTAACTTCTCCACTAATTCTGGTGTTCCCTAAGGTTCAGTTTTTTCTCACACTGTTTTCCTCTTGTATATTAATGACCTTTTTGAATTGACTGGAAATACTATCAATAGTTTTGCTGATAGCACATTACATTCCAGTGTAAGAAACCTTGCCCTGCACAAACGGCTTCAACTTCTCAAATATCCACTATCAATTCCTTAAATGCTGATCTCTAGGAATTCTCCAGTGGGGCAAAGATAACTTAGTTGATTTCAATCCCTCTAAAACCCAGTCCTGTGTTATATCTTGCAAAAAAAGGATTCTCCTGCTCCTATATTTATCTTCAATTACACTCCGATTTCTAGGCAAGATCATATATCTCTATTGGGGATTACCCTGACTTGTAATCTCTCCTGGCATAAGCACATTACAAATAGTACTTCCTCTGCATCTAAAAAACTGGTTTTTCTATTTTGCTTTCAGTGTTACTTTTCTTCCAAACAGCTGTTCACTCTGTTACCACATCTGGGCTGGTACCCCAAAACCTCTCTCTGGCTTCTAGATTCCATTCAAAAGAAGGCAGTTAGGTCAATGACTTCTCTTACAGAGTCTCTCCACTCTGTCTCATAGATGTTCCATTTTTGCTTCATGCCTTTTCTATAGATACTTCATGGGCACTTCTTCTGAATTAGCTTCTATAATTCCCGCTTTCTCTTCCAAAGCAGTCTGAACCCGTACCGCAACCAGTCAACATCCTTTTACTGTTCAAATTCACAGAACCAACTTTTCTTCTTTCCTCCTTTATTCATTCAACCTCTGTTTTCTGAAACAACCGTCCTTCTTATGTAATTCCTGAAAATTACAATCTACAGAAGTTCAAGCCTAATATCAACTAGACTTTTGTCATCTTCTTAACCTTGAACCCATTCATGGTACTAAGTATTATAGGTTCTAATACCTCTCATCTTGGAGTTTTCGTAAAAAAAATAAAACTTTGCTAGCAGATATGAGGTGATTGTACAACACAATGGTTATATACAAATTCCATCTTGAGTACTGCATACAGGTGAGGAGGCTTCATTTTAGGAAGGGTATAGATTTGCTGGAATGGGTGCAGAGAAGAGTAACATGATTGGTGAGGGGAACAAAAGGGTGGTTTTACCGAGAAAGGCTTCAGTCCAGAAAATAGTAGCATTTTAGATTAGGCACATGTGAGGTAACCTCATAAGGTGTTTAAGGCATTGAATGGATTGAGCAAACTCAATGCCAGTGGCATTCTTCCTCTTCTCAGGCTTCATGCAAGGGGCATAATTCAAAACGAGAAAGAATGGTTGCAGGATAGATGTGCAGAAGTTGCAGATGGTCGATTGTTGGAACAAACTTCTATCTGTTGTTGTCTTGGATAGTTTGACAATTTCCGTCTGTTGGGGTTATATTTAGATAACAAACTTAATTTTGCTTCCCATATTGCTTTCCTTCGAACTACATGTCTTAAAAAACTGAACATCCTGAGAGCAGTCTCTGCTAAGTCCTGGGGTGCTGACAGAAGCTCTCTCCTTCATCTGTATAGAGCTTTAATAAGATCACGATTAGATTATGGATCACCTGTCTATGACTCCGCTAGGAAGAGTTCACTATTACGTCTAAACACCATACAGCATAGTGCTCTTAGGACAGCTGTGGGAGCCTTCAGAACATCTCCGGTCCACAGCCTGTATATTGAGGCAAATGAACCCCCTTTGAATCTCAGGAGAAAATCCTTATTGTGTAATTATGCAGCAAAAATTAAAAGCATGCCATTCCACCCTAGCTGGCAGTACCTGTTTGATCCTCAATATGTTGAATTATATCACAGTAAGCCTAATGAAAACCGCCCCGCAGGGATTCGATTGCAAGAACTCACGATCAGTTGGGATCTTAAATTTCACAACATATTCCAAGACCTTGCTACTCCTGAAACTCCCTGGACTGAATTCTCACCTCTCTGCGACAATTCCTTTTCAAGATGGGGAAAATCCTCTGTGGCAAATATAAACTATCAACAGCTCCATAAAACTCATTTGTTGGAAAACTCAGATAAAGTACCTATCTATACTGATGGCTCCAAAACAGATGCAGCCGTTGGTGCTGCAGCAGTTTCTTCTACCTTTTCAGATGCTGTGTCTCTTCCTACGGAATGTACTATCTATACTGCAGAATTATTTGCTATTAAACTAGCTCTAGATAAAATACACAACAGCTGTATAAAGCAATCTATGATATACACAGACTCCTTAAGCGCAATCACTGCCATTCAAACTACCATGCCGCCCTCTCATCCGATTCTTAAAGAGATACGGTCCAAGTTATTTTACTGTAAAAAAGCCAACCAGAAGGTTACCTTCTGCTGGATACCTGGTCATGCAGGCATTCCAGGTAATGAACAAGCGGACGCCGCTGCTAAACACCCTGACTCAAGCACTTCCAGGCAACAAACAGTGCCCTACACCGACTACAAATCCATCATTGAAACATCATGTAGGAAGCAATGGTCTGACCTATGGAAAGCTCAAATAAATAATAAACTGTTGCAGATAAAAAAAGAGCCAAAATTGTGGACATCTAGTATCAGGAAAAGCAGGCGGCAAGAAGTAATTCTAGCAAGGCTCCGCATCGGACACTCACATCCAACTCATCTGTATTTGCTTATGGGAGAGAACCCTCCTCAGTGTTTGTTCTGCCAGTCACAGTTGACAATATATCATATTCTCATTGAATGTCCCCAACTTTCAACTACCAGAAAATCAACCTTTACCTCCCTGTCCCATTTGAAGGAACCGATAACCTTATTGCAGATTCTTGGCAATGATGCAAATTTGGAGGAACTGTTTACTTATTTGAAACAGATAAATCTCTATAATAGCCTATGATCACAATAACATGAGAAATTTGTGATAAGCAAATATCGAACAGGCACAATATGGCCCAAGAGGCCCTTGTGCCAGAAAACCCAAATACAACAACAACAACTTGGATAGTTTGAATAAATTCTAGGAAGAAGTAGACAACGTAACGGAGGGGAATGGACTGGTGATATAGGAAGGTTTTATATTTTATTATTATTACAGTAAACCCTCGCTAATCCAGTTACAGTTAATCTGGATCGAAATATGAAAAATTTTGTTCACAGTTGAGTACTTTGAAAGACATATGGATTTAGGAATGCAGATGAGTAACTCTCTGTGCACGCAACATACATTACATTGTCTTGCGTGTTTAGTATTTTTGCTGACTGAGTTGGACAGATGTTATTGATTATATTGCTTCATTTGGATACTTCTTCATACATATGTTAACTTATGTGTATATGTACATAAGTTAACATATTTTATATAATTATGGGTTGTAAAGAATTCAATTAGTGATAGAGCAACTTAAATGATGTTCCTGGAAAAAAATAATTGCTCAAGAATTTGTTATTGGCCCACAGGCTGTGTCAGGTATTAAAAAATAAAAAGAATCTATAGAGACATTTCCTTTAAAATTCTGTGGCGAGTAATAAAAGCAGTGTTGCTGGAAGATGCTGTATTTAAGTAGTATTTGCAGAAATGCAAGTGGCATTGGCATTTGATGCCAGTGCCACCTGATAAATGTGTAAAAAGGCAAAAGACAATACAAAGATGGATATGTATTGTCTTATTATAGTTTTTAAATAAAGGCTCTACAGGGATATATTTTTTTTGTTTTTATCACACTACCATATCATTAAATTTTCCATTTATTTGTGTTCTAAGTTTTTTTTTTTTTTTATCTTATAGGGCTATCTTTTGCTTCATTAATCTGGATGACTTCTTCTCCCTCAGTTACTCTGGATTAGTAATGGTTTACTGTATTTTTTTTTTTTTATTTTTTTTTTTTTGGCTGATGCTTTATGAGCTTGATTTCTTGCATCATTTGCCACTACTAATACTGCCATACGATTTTGATTGTACCAAAGATGATAGCAGAGTGTGAAAAAGATCTTGAAATAATTGTATAGGCTGACATGAAATTCTATAAGCAGGGCAAAAATAAAGCTGTTAAAGAATCTCATTGGATTCAGTCAGTGATATACGGGACCTTTTCCAGCAGAAAGAAGCTGATCATTCCATTGTACAAAGCAATCTTTAGGCATCATGTGGAATACTTCATACAGGTTAGGAACCATAATGTTAGGAAGGATCTGGTGGAAAGGATGCAGAGATGAAATTGCCGAAACCACAAAAGGATATTCCTACCAAGAAGACTGAGGTTCTGTGAATTTCAACCTCTGGAAACAATCTGCATGGTGATCTAATTGAATTGTATAAAGCTGTAAAAGTCTTGAGAGTAAACTAAATGTTGATGGCATCTTTACTGTCTGAAGAGATATTTGTAGAATACATATGGAGAAATATCCAGTAAGCCAAAGAGTAGTAAGTTCTTAGAATAAATTTCCTAGTGTTGTGAAGCTGGGTAACTTGAATAAATTTAAGGATGGTTTGGACAATTTGGAAAGAATGGCTGAGTTAAGGTTTTTTTTTTTTTTTATGGCTGTTATTGTATAAGATTTTCTTCTGTGTATCATGTTATTATGAAATTATTCTAAAATGAAAGAGTGCAGTTCATGTTTAGATCTTTGGTAAGATGACCTCTCATTGTGGACAATGGGATTCCATGTTCTTGTCACCATATCTGAAGCAATTTGCTTGAATGATTCACAGTTATTCTCACCTGTACATTGTTAACTTTATAATGATAGTATTATTGACTGATTTCCCCTCATTGAATCTTGTTTTTAAATTATTCTGTATATTTTTTATGGTTTTACTGGTATGTCGCTTTTCATGAATCTATGTGTCCATTACTGTTCTTTCCTGGAGAGTGTAAGTGGACTTCACAGGACTGGAAAACTTGTTCTCATCAAGGTGGTTAAAAAAATCTTTAGATCTCTTTCTGGCTAAAATTCAAATCAGAAGTATGTAGTTTGTTGGGATGGGGGTTGCCAAGATCATTAATGAAGAATTGAAGGGAAATGAAAGGGATATCAGTAGACCAGGTATGTGTTTTGGTGAATTTGCAATAGAAGCCATTATGACAAAAGTTCTGTAGAAAAGGATGTACACATATTGAGTATTATCAGTAAAGGAAGGGGATTTTAATTTTAATACTAGTTGTGGTTCTTTTTTTTTTTTTTTTTTCATCAAAAGGGGGTGTGGGAGTGGAGGAGGAAGGGAAATTATGGGGTTTGATTTTATGCAAGAAATTTCAGTAATGTTTGAGTTTCTGAAAACATGCTGGGAACAGATTTATATATGCTTATTTTATGTTTATACAGAGAAAATCAAAGTTCTGAATTGAAGAAAATTGTATTTAGAGTAAAAACAATGTACACATGTTCCTTTTTGTTCTATTTGAATTACATTAAAATTAATTTCAATATATACATACTTCAGGATAGTATAGAGTATATGAGGTCACTGGAATTTTCACTTCCATCTATAGTGCTTAGTATTAACAGTGTACCTTGTATTTTGTGGCAGGATTTTGGCATGGATATAAACTACCTGTTTGTCCAGTGTTGATCTTTGGACCTCAGATTCTTTGCACTTTAGTAATTCAAGCCTAGTATTTATAAATGGATAAATATCAACTCCATTCAATACGTGAGACACTTTGTTAGCTTATAGAGTGAATTAGAAAGTTCTGTTTCTTCTTATGGTGCACTTCATCGATCAGTAAGATCCATTCTTTAAAAATAAGTAAATTGAGTTTACTTATTTTTAACTCAATTTAAAAATTGAGTCTCATGACCTGATGTGTAATTTAATTAAACAGTTCCATTTATATATAGAATAGACATGAAGAAACAATTCATGGTATCTATTTTAAAACAGTGAGAACTGATAACAGTCAATAAAGGTAGTTGGGGTGTGGTATCAGTTTAGAAATAACACAGTTCGTGCAATTAGCAACATACACATTTAGTTTTCTACTCAGCTGTATTTAAATTCTGATTTTGTACCCATATGATGTTCATTGTTATTTAATTTAAAATAATGTTTATTTATTTTTAGACGATTAAAAGATGCCGCGAATTCCTACAGTTCATAGTAAAACCTATGTGACTCCTAGGCGTCCTTTTGAAAAAGAACGTCTAGACCAAGAATTGAAGCTTATTGGAGAATATGGCTTGCGTAACAAAAGAGAGGTGTGGCGTGTGAAATACACACTAGCCAAGATTAGAAAGGCTGCCAGAGAATTGTTGACATTGGAAGAAAAGGAACCACGTCGACTTTTTGAGGGTAAGTTAGTAGATACCCCTCCCCCCACTCCCAGTTTTTAAATTGTGCTGAAACGTACTGATGATTAAAACCTGATTTTTTTCCTTCTGTGAAATTGACAAACATAACCTGACATTGCAGAATCGACATTATTCATTCATGCTGCAGTTATCAAAATGTTCAAGATTACTGTAGCAGTGGTAGTGTGAGTTCATTGGTTCTCAGTGATGGGTAATTTTCAACACATGGGAAGAACCCGTCATACTGGCCACTTCTTTCCCAAGTGTTGAAAATGACCGTTTGTATTTCGGCCTTCAATCTATTAATGGTGATATGCTCAAGTGAGATATGGAGTAACAAGTTTACAATGCTTAAAGAATAGGAAAAGAGGAGATTCTGAAATTTTATTCACGTTTTTTAAAACCCTCAGAATTCCAGCTATTGGTATTATCACAAATGCAATAAGATCGCGTTTACTACCATTTTATAATAAATTGCACTAACAGGAAAGCCCAATTAACCAGAAAGTGCAAATTGTTTTTATTGTTTTGTGGTAGTAACCTCCAGAAATATGCTTTAGAAAAATATCACAAAGGCATTCAAAATTGATTCTTATAACTGAACACATGATAACAATGAAATTGTAGTGCATTTTTAATTAATTTATTTATTTATTGTTAACATAAAATATACACAACGGGCATGCACCCAGTTAAAGTGTATAACATAGCAGAAAATACACAGGAAGAGACAAAGATTGTACATTAACATATGTTATACATTAACACATAAATAGCAGAATAACACACAAAGTACAATAATAATTTTTATTTCCAAAGGGATAAGTCCAATTCAAGGAAATAAAAATGTGGCATCCTTAGTTCGGTATCTTGAAACAAATCACAGAGAGCAGGCAATAATGGAGACATCATTGCACACACAATTGATGAGGACATCTTTCATCTTGAGCTCATCCATCAGCCAGCCAACCTGCTCCAGTTAGTTCTGTGAAACTCTTTCCTGTCCACAGATGAATCCAGATTATACTTGTTTGTGTGTGCCGTAGTTCTGTTAAAGGAGTTCTTGGATGTCTCTAATCTAGAGTTACTGATATGAAAAGTAGTGTTCTGCTTAGTAGCCACCACTGGAACATGCAGATCAATGTGGCATAGAAGATCTGGCAGGTAGGTAGAACAACCAGAGAAGATGTGATACAACTGTTTTAGATCAGTGCAGTTCGCTGAGTTTCCAGAGATTGAAGCTTTAAGTAGGAACAGAGATTTGGGTAGAAAATTCAGTGGTAAAACATTTTAATTGATTTTTTGAAATTTGATTATGTAAAGCAGCTGATTCTACTGACCAGTGATCATGTTAACTGTTGCCTATATCTTTTGCTTTACGCTGGGCTTACAATTGTCTCCAACTGGGCCACGTGATCCTTCCTCTCAGCCAATAGCAATGTTTGTAAATGTGTTGACTGTGTTTTGTTTTTGCATCCGTTAGTTGAAGTGATTTTTTTCAGTTATGCTTATTTGGCACAAATTTATTGTATTGAATTTGCGTACGTACAAAATTATGTAAAAGAAATAAATAGTTTAGTTATATAGCAAAAATTTCAACTTCCAAGGTCTTGGAACGAATTACCAAAAAACATTGTTATTGGATTCACATTGTGATATTTTCGTAGTATGATGGTGTGTCTGGAACGGATTAATATTGTAAAGTGAGGATCCACTGTATATGGTACTGGTTAGGCCACATCTTGAGTGCTGTGTATGGGTCTGGAAGCCTCATTTTAGGTAGGCTGCGAATGTGTTGGATTGGTGCATTAGTGGGCAGAGTAAAGGATATTCTTTCCAAGAAAGTTTTCAGTTCTGCAAATTGCAGCATCTGGACAGTAGGGATCTGTGAGGAGATCTGATTTAGCATTTAGCAATGGATTGAATAATCTTTCTTGGACAACACACAAGTGGGACATAAATTTGAGTAGATGGTTGGTTGCAGGATGGATGTGTGGAATTTGCTTTCAGGCAGAGAGTAGTTGATTGTTTGAATAAACTTTAATTTCATGTTGTTGTGAAATTGGGTAATTTTAATAAATTTAAGGAAGAAAGATTATTAGAAGGAAAGGACAGGTGAAGTTGTAGTAGTAATAGTAATGGCAAATGATTCAAGAAAGCAAGCTTAGGGCGCCTCCGTAGCCAAGTGGGTAGGAGCAGCAGTGCGTAGCACGTGCTTCTTGATTAGACCGGGGTTCGAGCTCGTGACCACCGATACGGAGGATGCGGAAAGGTCAGGCAATGACCACCGCATATCCCTGGAGTAATATGGCCCTAGTTGCTAATGCTCCTAAAAACCAAATAACAAAGCAAACTTATATAGTGTCAACCAAAAAAAAAAAACCAAGGTGTGGTGAGGTGAAAATACCACTGTTTACCTTGCCTTACATAATTAATTTTAATTTACATATTAAATTAATTATAAATGATGTATTGACTAACCAGTTTACTCAACCAACATGAATTGAAAAGCATAAGAGATAAGCTGTTGGATTACTCCCCAAGTTACAGATGTCCGATTTATGGCCATCATGCATGTGAACACTGCCCTGTAAAGTAAACTATAACATATATGCAAATGGTCATTCTTTAACCCTCCCACCTCTCCCATCAATTAAAAAAAAAAATTGTGTTTATTGATGTTGAATAAGAAACTAGTTATGAAATGCTCTCTGAACAACTAATTTTAACACTATTCTAACAAAAGTGTATATGATTGGTCTAGTATTCTTCATTTGATGTTCCGTAAAATAATGCTGTTGTCTGTACAGTGCCTATATTGAAAGTTATACCAACGTTTGCGAGTTGTGGGCTGCTGTAATAATAAAATAGAATTGGCATTTCAACCAATGGTTGCTAGACTGATCCATAAAATATTAGTAGCCCACCAGATTTCTTTTTTGGTAAGCCTACATCAATGAAATGTTTTAAGGTTATCATATTAGTACCACGTGGATACCTGAAACATCACTTAATGTATAGTAATTTAGGTGAACAGCCTAATAAGCTATATTATTAATTTCACATGGTATAAGTGGTATTAATATAATAACCTTAATGGAAAAAACCGTGACATCCCTAACAATGGTGAAGTGTTTATTTTTATGACAAAATGGGTTATTATTAGTGCAGGTTTTGTTTTATAAAGGACACATGTAAATATTCATAATTGGAAAATAATTAAGGGGAGGGCTATTTTAATCTAATTGTTTGATTTTGCAACCCTCACTGGACTGATTTTCACATCCAGTATACAGAAGCTTATAGTGTAGCTGCTTCTTAAAACTTAACCTGCTCAAATCTTTATAAGAAAACACTATAATGTTTTATTTTCTAAAAACAATCCATTAGTTAAGTAGTAACAACAACAAATTTATGAAGACATGTTTTTACTCTCCCTGCCTCCTCCACCACCACTGTCGGTAATTGTATGAATACTAGTGTCAAAACATATTTGATTGTAGTGGTTATTTTCTTTAAAAAAAATCTTGAGTACCTAATTGCTTAATTGGTATATACTTCAAGTACCATGATCTTTAAACTTTATTTTGGTTTATAGACGTCACTTAATCTTCATCAGTAGTTAACTGTGAATTTGAATAAATTGTTCTTAGCAAAGACAATATATTGCTGAGCAAAATCATTCCAGGACTTTGGGTAGAAACTCAAATTAAACTGCTTAATAAAGTGAAAGTTGAAGTCAAAGATTTAATAGCTAAAAATTAGATTAAAGACAAAGGGGGGGGAGCAAAAAACAGGAAATATGGTACTGTGAATGCTTCCTTCACCCTTAAATAATCTAATAGTTAAAAACAGAGATAAAACAAACAAGAACAAAGAAGAATAAGAGTGTATACTTTGAAATCCTGGGTGAATTCATAATTTTTCCTTTCCTGTGAGAGCCTTGCAATAACACTAAAGATGCTAAATGTAGCTTTAATACCAAAAAGTATTCAGCATTACATTTGTGAAATCAAGAAGTGGGGTCTTATTGTATAGTTACTGTCATATATACAAGAAACTATCAACTTTCTATGAAGTAGATACAGTCAAACCTCTATATAACGAAATCAATCATTCCCTTGAAAAAATTCATTATACAGAAATTTTGTTATAAAGAAATATGACCTTTTCAACAATAAAAAATACTGTAAATTCAGAAATATAGTGAAAGATGGGAAAGAAGTGGGGATGAATAAATTTTCTAACATTTTAAAACAATTTATTAATGCATACATATTAAGAAATGACCACTTACATATGCCCACAGTTTATTAGTGCACTTTTAAGAATTATGTTGTAAAATATTTGGCTATTTTTTGTTGTACACTGGATTCTACTGTACACTGTTCATAAAAATGTTTGCATTTATTTAAACTTTAAACACAGATATTTTCTGTTACATTTTCTTCCCACTGAAGGCCTCGATGCAGCAAAGTTTCAAATTCTGCCAACATTTGTTTGGACGGTTTAATATTGCTCTCCTTTTCATCCAACTCATCGTCGATATTGTCACTAGTTCTTTAAATACGCTCCAAAATGTTGAAGTCACTTGTATATTCGGCTACTATGACATCGTTATCAACTAAAAATTTGCCAAGAACAATTTCTCCACTGGTCAAACTTCGCTTGGAACTCTTCGAAGATTGCTCAATGTCTTTTAGTAGTTCATCCCTCTCATCTCTGATAATTAGCATTTTAACAAAAGCTACTTTTGTGAAATAATTCTTAATCGTTGTTTCTGTTACATCTTGACTCCACACTTTCGCCAACTCTGATATGCACATCCACAAAGCTATATGTTGGTTGGTTTATATTCTCAGTATAATTTTTTTCGGTATGTGCACCTTCGGTAGTGCATTTTAAAATTCTTGTAATGCCTTGGCTGCAATTAAGACGAATTATTCAGAAAGAAGAAAACAAGCTTCACATTTGTAAGTTTCAAAATTATCGAGTGAAGGTGGGCAGGGCAGTGTTGACATTCAACGCAATTTTTCTGTTTTCTTTTGGCATCTTTCTATCGAAATTAGCTTGTGATTCAAGTTTTTTGTTGTAGTTAGTTGGACTACAACTACTTTACTCTTTTCAAACATTGGGGTTATTTACTTTTGCCTATTACCAAAAGCTTCAGTTTTTCATTACCAGCCATGTTTGCAACCAAGACTAATTCTCTCCTTATTTTTACCACCTAAACATTTATCACCTTTAAAAGTCAGTCTCTTGTTTGGCAACCATTTAAAAAATAGACATGTTTCATCAACGTTGAATGTGTCTTTGGATTGTAGTCCTCCATAATTTTTTTCCTAAACTTTCTTTCTAATGGGTATAGTCTTCTTTGATTGCAACTCCACTTTCGTCGGAAATAACTTTTTCGAACAAGCCATGAAGCTCTTTAAATTTGTCCAGCCAGCCAGAACTGGCTTGGAGTGTTTTGTGCCCCAGAAAAGATGCATACTTCATAGGCTTTTCTTTATTAATAGCCCTGATAATGGTCTCGAATCAACTTCATCTACATCTTCCCAAAGACATAATTTTGCACACTTCTGACTGGGTCCTGTTTTTTCAAACAGTTTGAGAATCAAAACAGGGTTTTTTAGAATGGTTAACACACTACTGGCAGGGAAATCAAATTTTAAAGCTTTTTTTTTTTTATGCCTTGATCTACACCATTAAGCACTTACACTTTTTCACACTACACTCAAGGATTTCCTCTTAGACACTGTAAGGTTACAGCAGTTAAAACAAAGCTGAAATTAGAGCCCACTTGTAGTTACCATGTAAACAGAGAGAGAGAGAGAGAGAGAGAGAGAGAGGGATGAAATTTAGTGACAGATGACTAAATGAGTGATGGATGACTCATTTCCTTGAAACAACATGAATTTCCAAGATAATGGACAATCACTCTCTCCTAATTCCTAATAGGGTGCTTACGGTAGAAAATAGGTTGGTCAGAGGCATATTCCCGACTGTTCAATGCCCACGTCGGGAATATGCCTTAATCTTTGCCAATGGCTGTGGACAACTGACCAGCGGGACTTCTCGGCACAGTAGTATATAAGTTGTATAGGTTTTACTTCTGTTTATTCGTTGCTGATCCACTGCTGGGCAAAGGCCTAACATCTTTTTCTATCCTGCCCTGTGGTTGGCCAGTTTCTTCCTGTAGGGTTTGATGGGCACCATTAAATTGTAAAATGTTGTAGCTCTTAATTTGTGGAATTAAAGCCTTTAGCTATTAAAAGCTAAAGGGATTAATGCTTAATCCTTTTAGCTCCTAATTCATGCTTTCTACAGCACAAGCTTTATTGCCTAAAGGCCAGAGGTGCGAACAATGCGTACCCAGGTCTCTAGAAATCAGTTCGTTGTATGGAAATTTTCTTTTGTTATACGGAAACTATTTTCAATGTAATGACCAGGGGTAATTCAAAAATGTTCGCTACATAGAAAATTTCTCTATATGGAAGTTCGTTAAAGAGTGGTTGGACTAGTTTCTTAATTAGAACTAGGATTTTTTTTTTACTCTTCCAGTTCCATTGCTCTTAATCTGAACTTTTAAATCAAGTTAAGATTGGAAAAACATAAGTGCTTTTTGTTTTGGGGATTTTATAATTGGAAATTAGTTTCTAAACGTTTTTGATAATTGCTGAAATTCAGTTGTTACTTGCAGGTAATGCCTTACTTAGGAGACTTGTGCGTATTGGAGTGCTGGATGAAGGCAAGATGAAACTAGATTATGTGTTAGGTCTAAGAGTGGAGGATTTCTTTAGAGCGTCGACTTCAGACCAAGTATTTAAGCATGGTTTGGCCAAGAGCATCCATCACGCTACGCTCGTGTGCTAATCAGACAGAGACATATCAGGTATTCTTTTTTTTTTTCCCTACTTTGTTTATATATATATAACATACACCGATGAGCCAAAACATTATGACCACCTACCTAATATGATGTTTGTTCTCCATGTGCAGTCAAAACAGCTCGTATCCGGCGAGGCATGGATGCTACAAAATTTCTAAATGTGTCTTGTGGTATCTAGTACCAGCAGATCCTTTAACTCCTGTAAGGTCCGTGGTTGAGATGCTGCAGATTGGAGTTGCTGTTCCAACACAAACCACAGATGCTCGATGGGATTGATGTCTGGGGAATTTGGAGGCCAGGGCAATACCTGGAAGTTTTCCTCATGTTCCATGAACCAGTCTCAAACAATCCGGGTGGTGTGGCATGCCGCACTATCCTCCTGAAAGACATTTGTCTTGAAAAGGTGTACCTGTTTAGGTAGGTGGTAGACATCAGAGTGCCTAGCACATGGATGACTGCACCCAGTGTGTTCCAGCAGAACATTGCCCAAAGCATAACACCGCCGTTACTGGCTTGTTTTCGTCCCAAGGTGCATCCAGGTGTCATCACTTCTCCAGGTAAACAACACACATACCCAGCCGTCCACGTGGTGCAACAGATGGGTATTAAATAATAAGTTGGTTGCAATAAAATAAATATGATGAAATATTTCATACTTTACACACTGTCCCATTCAAAATAATTGCCTTGGGCTGTGGACTGAAAATGGATTTCCTTAGGTACACTTCAGTTTAGGGAATAGAAAAGTCACAAGGGGCTAGGGTACAGGTGTATACTCATGGATTTGTGTTTTTGGCCAGAGTGCCTAACTATCCATCCAAACTGTTGAACAGAGTGCCTAACTATCCATCTAAAATTCAGGTCTGTTGAAATTTTTTCATGTGACCTTGTGATAACTTCGATTTAGTATGTTTGATTGACAGTCTGATTTGGTGAGATATATTCAGCCATAATAATTCCTTTAATATCAAAGAAAATGAAGTGTGGTTTTCATTTTGACATTCTTTTTTGGTCTGGGGGATTGTTTTGTCTTCTATTACATTGATTGTTTGTTTCTGTGTCATACTGGAACCAACTTTTCATCGCAAGTAATTACAGTACTGAAATCTGGATCTTCAGTTTTTTTATTCCAAAATGCTGCTTTCACAAACTAAGCTTCTCATTTTCTGATCTTCATTCAAGATTTTTGGCACACACTTTTCTCATGCCTAAATTTTCTGTTTCTTTGTCCATGTTGATTTCTGTAACCTTTCTAATGCCTCGACAATGATTTCACGGATACCAGATGGCTTGGTCTTCCAAATTCTCTCTTCTAAAGGTTTTTTTATGCCATTCAAACATGCAAGCTCTTGACATAGTGTCTTCCTCATAAACTTGATGTAGCAACTCATAACTTTCAGTTGGCGTTTTCTTTAGTTTCGCTAAAAAATTGAGGTTGATTTGTTGTTAATTTTCCAGCAGACTGCAAAAACACAAGGTAGTGAAAACCTGTCTCACTGCAAAGTCGAATGAGTGTGTTGTAATACATCTTTGCAGGCAACTAGGAAAGGTTCAAGGTCAACTGATGTGCCTTTGTTTTGCATGTAATGTGTAATGACTGCACATGCAGTCTTGTTTCATAGCCAGGTGGGCAGGAGCAGCAGTGCATAGCACACGCTTCTTGAATTAGACCGGGGTTCGAGCCCGTGACCATCAAATATGGAGGATGCGGAAAAGTCAGGGAATGACCACCGCTATCCCTGGAACAATATGGCCTTAGTTGCTAATGCTCTTTAAAAAAACCAAATAATAATAATAATAAATAATAGTTTAATAGCCACACCTTGTATTCCGAATCATTAATGGTCTCTTGGGTTTGAAGTGCTGTATGCCTCATCATGCAACAGCAATACCCTACAATCTAAATAGCTCGGGCGTGAATTGAAACTAATTTTTTTCCAGTGTACAAGAACTTGATGATAACCATGATTACTTTCCCTGCTTTTAAACTGGTTGATGTGAGTGAGGATGTTTCCATTACATCAATGCACATTTGAATTTAGTTGGAAAGTTGTGGATAATGTGAAACCATTGTTGCCAGTGAAAATCTGGTTCGGTGCATAGTCTTCCTGTGCCTTGTAGTGACAGTGGTATGCTCCACTTTCAGGTTTCGTTTTCCTGGAGTTCCACTGTATTGCACATTTCTCAGTTTAAAATGATTAATGTTATAGACTAAATGAGAGGTGGCAAACCTGCATCATGCAGCCACTTATGGCCCACACAACTGTTGTTAGTAGCATGCCTCATGGTGTGGGAAGGGGAAAAAACTATACAACTGAAAAACCAGCAAGGAAGCTAAATATATCAACTGCTGAGCTTTCCAAAGGGAGCAATGCCAAAATTTTGGCATCATGTTAACATTATTATTTTAACTCTTATTTTCTTTCACTGCATATATTGATATAGCCGATAAACTTACAATAGTATCTATTTTGTATTGGGTATTAAGGTACTGTACATGGCTTATTTCTCATTTAGTACTTGTTAAAAATAAGTGACTATCAAATCTTAATTAAAAACCTGCCAGAATTGTGTTCTGGTACAAATGAAGCAGTTTAATGGCTTTGTAGCTAGAGATTTTCTGAATTTAGTGAGTGTAGTATGCTTCTAAATATTACAGCAGTATATGATAAATTTATTTGATGATTTTTTTTTTTAAATAGAGTTCGAAAACAAGTGGTAAATATCCCATCATTCATTGTCCGCCTGGATTCAGAAAAGCACATAGACTTCTCTCTTAGCTCGCCATTTGGAGGTGGCCGTCCTGGCCGTGTCAAGAGGAAGAACATGCGCAAGGCACAAGGTGGTGCAGCACATGAAGAAGAGGATGAAGATTAACTATTGTTATCTTCTAATTTTGGAAGTTGTATGATCAAAAAAATAAATATTTGAAAGTAATGTTGGTAGTGAAGTTTCTGCCTTTTCTGGGCCATGAAATTTTGAATAGCTTGCGTTGCATTTTCTTTGATTTGCATTTCAATTTAAAACATTAAGCAAAAATTTTCCAATTGTTATAAAAGTTTGTAATGTGTGGTTGCACGAGTCACTTGGCAACCAACCACAAGGAGGCCATACCAAACCAAAAAATTTGGTTCAAATAATATATATCCTAAACATCTCTTATGCCACATGGTGTTACTAATATATTTTATTTAAGCATTAGCCTAAATTAATACACATTGGGTAAAGTTTCGGGTATCTTGCCGATACCCATCATCAGACTGTGCTGCCTGCTGACCGAATGCTCCTATCAGGTTCACAGGCCCCCCCCCCCCCCATTTGCTTCATGTCTGTGAACCCGAAAGGAGGATTCGGTCAGCAGGCAGCACGGTCTGATGATGGGTATCGGCAAGATACCCGAAACGTTACCCAATGTGTATTAGTTTAGGCTAATGTGTAAATAAAATGTATTAGTAACTCCACATGGTATAAGTGCTTTTAAGTTTATGAACATAAAACATTTTCACCTTGAAGCAGATTTATTTATTTTTGCATAAAATGAGGGAAAAAAATGAGCCATCAGAGTACAGCATTTCAGACTCTACTGCTCGTACTATTAAGTATCATGAGTTGCTATAGGCAGTAATGTAAAATTAAATTTGATCTAAATATGTTTTTCTTCATATCCAATGGTATTTAAAGTTACTGATAAAGCATTGCCAATTCATTTAATTATTTTTAGTAATTAATGCAATAAGTACATTACCTGTCTGTTACATATTTGTCTTCTGCTTATGAAATCCGTTGATATTATCGACTTGCATACAGGTATATTTACACATGTTGCTGTGCAACTAATTTGAGTGGTAATGCTGTAGTTGTTACACTAAGGCTTTGGTTCCTGGTCCTTTCTCCCCTACCAGAGAGTTTAATCTGCCACTTTCCATTACAATGAGGGGCATTGAAAAAGTTTGTATTGTAGCCTACTCCTAATGAATAATTATGCAAAATTTCTTCAGCAGGTAGTATATCTTGTTACGTTACTGTACCAAGTCTCAGCTTAATAAATCCAATCTTTTTTTTTTTTTTTTTTGTGAACTAGAATATACAAATTGTAGGTGGCGATAAAATACCTATCTTTCAAAGGAATGCCCCCACAACAGGTTTCTGCAGACGGAGGGAAACGTACAGTTGTGAAGTGCCACAGAAAATTTCATTGTGGAAAACTTAATTTATGATTTAGTAATGCAAGACTGACGATGAATCAGTGAGTTCAATCCTCACAATCTTTGAAGATGAAAAAGGTCTGTGCTTGTGAACTTGTGTCCGTGCACAAGTTCACAAGTGTGAACTTGTGGGATCCATCGAGCAAACATGTGACATGAGCAAAAGGCATGCCACAAATGAATGTGCATCACCAAACTACAAAAGGGAGTCTTGTTCCTTCACAACAATGCACCCAGTCACACTTCCCACATTGAAATGACTGCCATACAGACTGCAGAATTTCAGTTGTCAGAACCATCCTTTTCAGATACTGTCCCTGGTAATTTATTCCCCCCCCCCCCTGCAAGCTTGAAGGATAGCAGCTGTGGGAAGAGATATCCCTCTGACTGATTTGGTTGAAGTACCAGGATAGAATTTTTTAAAATAGGATCAAGACACTACAGAGGTTTCCAAACTTTCTCGTTTCACTGCACCCTTAAAAGTGTCTCATTAATTTTCTTCACAGCGCCCCTGGGCCAAAAGAAATACCTAATAGTTCTGTTTATTAAGTAGTTAAGTCCAAACAACTTAATAAGCAGTTAATGGCATCTGTGCAATTGTATTAAGGGAGGCAGCAAACCTTTAGTTCTAATTTTGAGAGCATTCTTGGATTCTGGGGAGTTTCCAATGGGCCGGAAATGTGAGAACGTATCCCCACTTCAGAAAGGGCAATATAAGCAGTTAAGAGACCTGTTACTTTGACTTATGTTCCAGGAAAAATAATGCAGTTGTATTATAAAAAATAAAATTTTCTGTTTATACTCCGGCATGACAACCAAGTCAGTAGAGTTTACAATAAATCTTCAATACGAATATTGTATTTAGTAGTCATGGGCTTGAACCCCAGTCCAATCAAGGAATGCGTGCTGTGCACTCTCGTTCCTGACCACTCGACTACATCAGGCCTCACAACATGGAATTGTTAAGTAGCTGTCTTGTGTGACCAATCTTATTAGATAATATAATAGTAACAAAAGAATCTGGATGCAAAAATAATTTTGATACTTCAATTTTAGGAAAGCTTTTGATGGTGCTCCACATTTTCGACTGCTGTAGAAATTGGAATAGTAGCATTATGGGTAAGTTGCTTCCATGGATAAAGGATGGTTGAGCAGTCGAAGACAAGTACTTATGGGCATTTCTTTTGAATTAATGTAAGTGGGGTCTTACGGGGTTCAGTACTAGGCACATTGCTGTTTACAATATTAATGAAATTTATGAAAACATTAAGAATGCTGTAGCCAAGTGATCATGCATGAAGGTGTATAAGTACACGTGCTTTGAATAACCATAGTTTGCACCACTTGTGTGATGTTCACGGAACAGCATTAGCAGAGGCATATGATGCAAGAAAGATTATTAATAGCCATATGGTACAAGGAAGCCTAAGGCTTATGCTGCACAAGCCAAAAAAAAAATCACAAATTACTGTGAGAGGGAGAGTCAGAAGTAGAAATTGCCAAGAAAGGGAAGAATGATATCCATCTCAGACCCTGCGTGTACCAAGTCCATACCAGATGTGAGCCCCGGGGAAGGATAATATGCAGCATCAGCCATAAAAAAAAACCCCCTATTTCACTCATCCATTTCTTCCTTGAATTTATTTAATCTTTCAATTTTTTCCACAATGAGAGATGGAAGTTTGTTCCAGCAACCTTACAATGAGGTGCAAAGGCTTTCTAAAGGCAAAGTTCCACAAAGGTAGTAGATGACTTTCATCAACCGGTGAAATACCACCACTTTGCTTATTGGTGGCTTGAAGTGGTGAAACCAATGTTTAGTCTCTAGAGCAAAGTTTCCGGTATCCCCCTCCCCCCATACTTCTCCTTCAACCCATGCATGGTACTGAGTACTATAGGTTTTGATGCCTTTTGTGTTTTGGGTTTTCATAAAAAAAAAGAAAAAACTGTCTTTCCTCAATTCGAGTTTATGCTCCCCTCAGGTTTGTAATCTGAGCAAGAGGATGAATTCCATCAGCATTTAGCCTGCTCAAGCCATTCAAGGCCTTATAGACCTCAATCAGATCACAAGTGCCTAGTCTCCAGATGCTGAAATTTTGCACAAGTCTCTTGGTAAGTGCACCCCTTTGTTACCCTTCTCTACTCATTCTAAGTATTTTAAATCCTTCCTAAAATGAGGCCTCCAGAGCTGTGTGCAGTACTCAAGGTGTGGCTGACCATTGCCTTATGGACATATATGTATATTTATTACGTAATACAGAAAGTGTGCCAGTTATAGTGATCACTGGTAACTAGAATCAGCCAATTTAGAGATTCACATTTCAAAGAATTCATTCAAATCAATAAAATGCACTACACTTTCATCATTTATTAGAATCATCAGTTATAAGAATCAATTTTGAATGCCTCAGATATTTTTCTAAAGCACATTTTTAGAGGTCACAACCATAAAATAATTTGCAGTTTTTGGTGAATTGGGCCTTTTTGTTTGTACTATCTGTTATAAACAGGTAATTACAACAACTTTAATAAGAAGAAATTGTCCAATCTGTTACTGATAATTTTACCAAGGAAAATGAAAATGAACCCGAACGAATTCCAGTTACAAAACAGCAAACTCGTGAAGGTAACCTAAGGAGAGCACACTGTTGGAAGAAACTGGTGGAAGTGATCGTGAATATGGACTTATACAATATTGAAAAATGAAGAATCAGAAAGATCCGGGGGAAAAGATGTAGAGTTGTTAAAATTGGGAGGAAGAGACATTACACAAAAACTGGCAAGACTCTTCACAAAATACATTAGAAAAGGTGTGGTACCTAAGGAGTGGAATAATGCAATCAGTCTTGCTGCATAAGAAAGGAGATAAATTGGAAATTATAGACCAATCAATTAGCTTGTTATCCCACATCTGCAAGTTGTTCACAAGGATCATTACTAACAGATTAGAAAGAATACTTGATGAGACTCAACCGAAAGAGCAAGCTGGCTTTAGGACAGGATTCTCAACTATGGATCACCTTCATGTAACATCACAGCTAATGGAGAAAGCAAATGAATATAAAACACCATTATGCCTGGCATTTGTGGATTATGAAAAGGCATTTGACTCCATACATAAGGCAATGTTTCGGGCACTGGAAAGACAAGGCATAGATATCCCCCATATATTATGATTTTGAAGAAAATATATGAGAACGATACCTCCTTTATTAGACTAGACAAAGAGAGTAGCAAATTTAATTGAGAAAGGAGTTCGACAAGGAGACACAATATCTCCGTAGTTGATTACTGCTGCCCTTGAGGAAGCTTTCAGAAGATTAGGCTGGTCACAGAAAGGAGTCAATATGAATGGAGAGTACCTAAACTACGATTTGCAGCTGACATTGTGGTCATAAGCCACGATCCCAAAGAATTAGAGGAAAATCTTAATCAGTTATGCACAGTTAGTAGGGATTTTGGACTAAAGACAGATGGACTAAGAAATAGCTAAAACAAAAGTAATGATGAACAAGTATGCCACAGAAAGGGACATAATTATTGAAGGAGCAGTAATTGAAAAAGTGGAGTCATATACTTATCTGGGACAAGTCATTAGCTGTAATAATGATAAACGGCTGGAAGTCAAGAGAAGAAGAAACTTTGGATGGATAGCATTCAAGAAATATAGTCATATACTGAAGAGCAATATCCCAGTTTGTCTGAAACGTAAAATAATGAACCAATGTATACTCCCCACCATGACTTATGGAAGTGAAACTTGGGCACTCACCAAAAGAATGGAAGAGAAGCTGAGAACTACACAGCGAAGAATGGAACGAATTATATTGGGAATCAGACTGTTAGATAAGAAGAAACACATGGATTAGGCAGCAAACTCAAGTAAAGGACATTCTTTTCAAAACTAAAGAACTAATATGGTCTTGGGCAGGACAAACAGCTCGAAGACATGATGACAGATGGACTAAGAAAATAACAGAATGGTAACCAAGAGGAGCTAAGAGAAAAAATCTGGAAGACAACAACGGAGATGGACAGGTGAAATTCATGAGTTTGTGGGTAGTAAATGGAAGGCTCTTGCACAAAACAGAAGGAACTGGAAAGTTGCTGGAGAGGCCTTCATCCTGCAGTGGATTGAAAATGGCTGATAATGATGATCATTGCAATATACGAGAGGACCTTCTTGTGAAAAATACTGTATAAATTCCCGTTCATGATTTCTGTATCAGGAAAATGATGTACCTGGAGCAAGTAGGTTCTTCGCTTGAAGTCTGGATCCCACAATTTCAGCCGCATACCTTGGAAGACCTAAGTCCCTTTCTAAATTGTTCAGTTCGACTTGCGTGAATTGCTGTGGCGTTAAAATATTTTCTGGTTGATAACATTCCTCTTCACTAACCTCTTTAGCTTTTGCTTCGGTGGAAGATGTGGACTCCAAAGTTTTTGGTGGAGGTTTTACAGGCAGATCAGGTCCATGCAGAACCAGTCTTATGGCTGAACTAGATATTTGATGTCCTTTTTATTTTTTAAATTGTAACCTTCAACGTCACATACACAAAAGTAACATTCGGCTTGGCTTACTGGCTCGCGCCACGCCATAGGAACAAACAGCAAATGGCAAGTACACCTTTTTTCCTTGACTCCATTTTCTAAGATGTTCGACGCATGTATGGCATACTTTATGCGGTGCCCAAAATTTACCCTGATCGCCTAGTTTTATGTCAAATCATGCATAATACGATTTTTTTACAAAATCGGTAATATTTCGCCTCTGCTTTACAGGAACAAAACAACCACATATATATAACAAAATGTCGGGACTGTTTATATACTTTCTGGTTGCCATACTAAAAGAAAACTAACACACAATGAGAGCTCAGGACGGGTTTTACAGGAGTACTGTGACTACATAAGGGATGTGCCACTTATATAGGCTCTGTGGTTGAGTGGACTGTAAAAACAAGTGAGTGCATGCTCAGACAAGTTTAACCCGTAACTACGTAACCCGTAACTGTCTGGGATACAGGAGTCTCCCACTCCACTCGGAAAATAAAATTCTGGGAATCACAGATGGGCCGGAAGAGCGGGGTGGTGGTCCGTCTACCTTCCTGGGTCAAGGTCGACTACCTTGCAGCGTGTGTAGTTACGGGTTAAACATGCACAATGTGCTGTATTTGAGGCAAATATTTGATACTGATTACGAATATAGGGGTATAAAACTTGTAAACCATTGCAGAAACTGTAGTTATGTACACATTTGCGTATAATACCAAGTTAATATTTTGTTAATGAATTGTGAAAAATCTTTCCGTGATAGAAACAAACGAACTTCGGTTTAGTAATCAGTAAATATGCATAAAAACTGCCACATACTTTTACTCAAACCCCAGATACACTGTAAACCAATGTTATTTATTGTCTCCCTTTGTTTTGCTGAAGGCAACAGAACAAATCATAACATTTACACACCCAACACACTACATACAAATGGCCGGATTTGGCATAGGTTTCAACACAAGAAGTACAATAGAGAAGTATTTCTCAACCTATGGGTCGCAACCCAATATTCGGTCGCGTTAATAGGTCGCGAAATGATTGCTGCTACCTTGTGCCGAAGCGAGAAGCCCAAAGCTATCATGTGCTCTGGGCATCATCCTTTCTCTTCATCCAAAGCATCATCCTTTCGCTTCATGCGTTGATATTCGATCTTATGAGGGAAAGACAAATTAATTTTCTAACCTAAAAGTTTAAAACTGAAGTGAAATAGTCTCAGCAACCAGTTCAAAGGTAAGAATCTTTTTATTATCTTTTTATTTGTTATAATAAAATAGAAGCTTTTGTTAAAAAAACTTAACCTCTGGTTAAAGTTAAAAAGGATTGTTTTGATATATTTCCATCATTCTTACAAATGGTTGAGGACAACATAACGCAGAAGGAAATTTTGGAACTATGTCAAGTTATACAAAATCATTTATTAAAATTAAAAGAAAAGTTCATTCAGTGTTTTCCACCTACAGGAGATATTCGTTTGGGCAATGTGTGGGTAATAAATCCTTTACAATAATGTCAATCAAATAATTTATCTCCATCAGAAGAAGAAGATTTAATTGAATTATTAACAGACAAGAGTTTGGAAATAAAGTTTAAAGAAAAGCACAATAATTTACCTAAATTTTGGTTACAAATTGAAGAAGAAAATGTTTTTTCCCCCAGACTCTGAGTGAAAAGGCAACAAAATTGTTACTTCCATTTGCAACAATTTATTTGGCTGAAAGTGGATTTGCAACAATGGTTGTTACGAAAAATAAGTTCAGAAACCTACTCGACATAAGTTCAACAATGAGAATAGCATTAACTAATTCTATTGAAGTAAGAATTAATAAATCAATTGAAGATAAACAACAACAAAGTCATTAAATATTATCTTGTATTATTTTGTTCATTATTTATGTAAGAGTTTTTAATAAATATAATTCGAACTATTTTAGTGATTTTTATAATTTTGAAACAGTCTGTTTTATTTAAATAATAAAATATTAAAATTGAAGTATTTGTTATAAATTAAAATTCGTCTGAACCACTCTCAGTAAAAATGTAGTGAATGTCACACATGTAGAAGTTATTGTCAAATATGCATAATTCTATTTATTTATGTAATATACAGTGATTCCAGTCTACCAGGTTTTTAAAAATTTTATATTATAAACATTTTATATTATAAACATATACAATTACAAACAAATATGTTGGATCACGTGGCAAAAAGGTTGAGAAACGCTGCAATAGAGGCTAATGGGGGGAACCCTACAGTACACCACAACAACATCCCTGTTTTGCTGATTGAATAAACCAAAATCTTAGTTGATATGGGGGTTTGATGGCGCATAAGCTACTTTGGCTATAATGCCCAAAATCTTAGGGATTTTGGTTATAATCTTTGGTTTGACTCTTGAAGATATCAAAACCAGATTAAACCTCGCTTTGCTACTAGGCCTAAGCCTAATAGAAGGGTGCTCTCAGGTGCTTCAAATGCCTGGGATACGGGCATTCTGCCAGAATCTGCTCCCAGAAAGAACAGACATGTGGTCACTGAGGCCAAGTTAAGCATAATTTGACTGACTGTCCAAACAAGAAAAAGCTATCAGATTGCCCCAATTGTCATAAAAGGAAGAAAATACTGCACACTCCTATAAAAACTAACATTGCCAAGAAATTTGAAGGCTATTGAAGCCATATGCGCTAAATCGTATTATGGATAAGTACAACATACCAGGTACAGATTCAAGAAGTTTACAACACAATCAGTTAAGATTCTTGTCACCAATGACCTAAGGGTCTCCGTGGCTGAGTTAGTCGGTCTCAGGCGTAGATAGCAATTTTCTCCCCCAGAATCTGAGGTTTTTCGTCCAGCAAACAGACAAATCGACCATAGAACACACGCAATTAACAGACATAAGACACACATCACGGCAGATGAATTTGATTACTCGGGTCTCTCAAGAAAAACTGATTCATATTATGGCTCAGAGCTTTATTCTTATAAAGGCTTAGTCAAGGTTCTTCCTATCCGATATCGATTTGTCCAATCTTATCCAGTTAGTGTTGACTCTGGTAGATGTGCTCGATGCTGGATTTGTGCAGCTGTTGTCATATTGGATACAACCATAACTGTTATCAGAATTCCTGGCCTTTGTTCTTCTGATGCTGTCTGCATTTGTTCGGAGGGATGGTTAGGGCAAATTTATGTTATATTATTATATTGTCAATGCTCCCAATATAGAGACCACTCCCAATATTCAACCATTTGTGGATTACTTAGATATCACTCTAAATTGCTTGTCAGACAAGAATGTCATTGTTATGCTGTACGCAAACGTGGAATTCTTCTTCTGGAACTGCAACAAATGATAAGGGAGAACTGTTAGACGTTATTATGTCACACCGACTGAGTATGTTGAACACTCCCGGCCATCCTCCTATCTGCTTTACGTCAATGGGCTCTTCAATTATTGATATAACTCGCATCAGCTCTTATTACACCTAAATTGATAAATTGGAAATTTCACACTGAATTATCCACCAGCTACCATAATGTTATTATGTTTCAGCTAAGCTATGATTTCAGGCGCTCCACATTAGATCAGGTTCATCAGGTTGACACTCCCAGATTTCATACTAAAAGCGCCAAGTGGGATAATTTTGACAATATACTAAAGGAGCTCCCTTTCTGAAGAACAACTTAACGCCTTGACAGCACTTGGTGTAGAGGAACTGGTTCAGTTTATCCAAGATGGAATCATTGATGCTTGTGAACAAACAATGAAATATCGAAAGCGTAAGCCATACCATGTTTCATGGTGGTTCACAAACTTATTGCGACTTAAAAATGCAACAAGAGTAGCTAGCCGGGAATACCAGAGAGCAAAAAGGGACAGATCCCATTCCTCTCTTTCTCAAGGTAGATATAAAGAGGCTTGTTCAAAATATCATCAAGAAATATATCACTCTAAGAAATGTATAATCTGCAGAATGCTCTTTGAACTATGTTCTAGTCACCACGGCTCTGTGTGGCAGCACATTGTCCTGCTAGAAGAGTCCATTGCCCTGTGGGTGTACGATGACCATGAAGGGATGAAGATGGTCTGCAAAGATGTTGACAAATTTATTTATTTATTTATTTTATTAGTAATTTCCTTTTCTTTATTATTTTGTATCTATATATATTTATTTTTATATTTTATTTTACTTCTTTTTTTAATACTGTTTTATTTTATTTAAATTAAAAAAAAATTTTTTTTACTCTTATTTATAAATTTTTATCTTTGTTTATTTTATTTTACTTTTTTTTAAACTAACTTATTTATTTTTATTTATTTATTATTATTTTTTTAAAATTATGATTTTATTTATTTATTTTTCTCTATGCTGGTACCCTAAGTTTGGGTAGCTGTGGGTACAGGATTTGCTGGCACCCACTGGTATAGCACTATCTCCAGTGGGTGCGGGAATTTCAGGGCAAACAAAGATTGTAATGGTCACTTGACTAAGGACATTCTAGTTGTGGCCCACCTCCTTGTGGTGTAGACGGGCACTGGGCACGGGGCACGCTTTCCAGGAGATCGCCTGCCTGGTGGCAAAGAGGACAGAAACAACTAAACAGCACAACACAGAATATACGCAAATATAACACTACACGTTTCTGGTCGCTCTACAGAGTTTTGTATCATCACAGAGTAACATGATGGAGATGAACTTATGTTCCTGGAGCCGCTGTATAGAAGATACTATACATGTCTACAATTGAACATCCCCAGACCATTGCCGACAGTCCAACTGCCTGAACAGTTCCTTGTTGTCATGACGGGTGCACCCTCATCCACCCGTCCGCTCGAAATAACTGGAAACGGGATTCACCTGACCAGGAGACCCGTCTCCAATCATCCAAGGTCCAGTACCGATGTTCTTTTGCACAGTTCAGGCATAGAGGCCTGTGTTGTGGTGTTACCAACGGGACTCTGGTGGGTCGGTGGCTCCCATAACCTATTGCGGCCATAACCTGATAGACTTGGTGGAGACGTTTGTGCCACCTCTCTCGTTGAAGTCGGCAGTAATTTGTGCCACTGCTTCTCTCCGGTTGGCTGAAACAATGCGAGACAGAGGCCACATTCATCCACCACCTTTCTACGCCCACAGCACTGGAGATGTTCTGGAAATAGCGTATTCCCATGACACTCTTGATAGTGTCGAATGGGGTTAGTGCAATTTTTGTACCATCTCCGCGATAGAGTGACCCATGCGTTGGTCACCCACTATCATCCCTCTTTCCAAGTCGGTTAACTCACGACGTTTATCCATATTGACATCGAATTATCGTCTACGTGAATGCAGTGTACCTATATACCTGCCAATTGGTGGGTTCTTCCACTAGCGAGAGGGGGTGACAGCGTCGCGTTGCCCAGGAACCAGGTATCCTATGAATTCTCTCCTTTCAGTGTACAAATTTATTAATAACAAGTTGGGGAAGTAATCACCTCCATCAAGACCGCTGATAACCAAGATACTATGCTGTGGGTTCAACTATGGAACGGATATTAGATGTAATCACAACTCGAGAGAAGGATTTGTATAGTCCATTACAACAGGAAATAATTCTGAAGAATTCTAACTATGCTGGTTCAATGGATGAACCTCGTTTCACTTCCGATGAAATAGACTTGTCCCTGAAAACTGTGAAATCTGGGAAGTGTCCAGGAATTGACAACATCGAGGTAGAAGTTATTAAACGTGTCTAGAAGGTAGTCCCTGATGTCTTCCTGACTGTTTTAAACTCATGTCTTTTAAATAGTATTTTTTCTTCTTCCTGGAAAATTGCTAACTTAAAAATACTTCTTAAAAATCCTGGCAGGCCTGCTTCTGATCCACCATCTTATCGTCCCATTGCCTTGCTCCCTGTTCTGGGCAAGGCTTTGGAGATTATTGATTCCAGGCTTATAACTGCATATATCTTCAAGGGACTGTCATCATCTGCTCAGTTTGGTTTTATCCGTGGAAAGGGTATTGAAGATGCTATTGCCTCCTTATTGGTCTTTCAACTGTAGCACTTCAAAGTGGACTTCAAAGGGGCCTTTGACACTTTATAGTGGCAAAGTACCCTGGAGAAGTTCCCGGGAGGCCGGAGTTTCTCTTTCCTTATATAACCTGCTAGGAAGTTACTTCTCTAGATCACTGATTGTCAAGAGCAGCTTTATTCAAGTTGTCAGAAGTGTGACTCCAGAATGCCCACAAGGATCCATTTTGGGACCCTTGCGTTGGAACTTAGTTTTTGATACCTGACTGTCTAAAAGGTTTTCATGATAGCATACGCCGATGATCTCACAGTCCTGATCAATGGCAACTCACGTATATTACTTGAAGAAACTGCTAATTAATAGATAGCTACTTAAGGAGTTATCTGAATGTCTGACTTGCATATGCTATAAGTTTCAACTACTAAAACCTCACAGATGGTTCTAAAAGGAAGGTGGATAAAGAGCGTCCTGTGATTAGATATAAAGGGAATCCAATCAAGTACACCTCTGCCGCTAAGTACCTAGGAATCACGCTTGACGACGACTCGAGCTTTATCTATTTTTCTTTCCAAGCTTATACAAGTTAATTTTATAATTTTGTTTTTCTTTCTATACTCACTTATGGTGCTGGAACTTGGGATTGTGTATATGTATATAACTTTGTGATGATGTTCTGGAGCTTCCGTGTTGGAGGTCCTGATGGGTTGAATCCTGACATCTGTGTGATCGAAGATGATATTATTTTTGCAGAGTTCTTCTGCTGATGCTATTGACTGTTGTTACTAGCATCAGCAGAAGATAAAATGGTTATAGATATGACTTTAGCTTAGTGATTACTTTGAATATTCTTCGGGGATTGTTAATGTATATTTGCTTTTCTCCTTTTCTTCAATGTGCTTGGAACACGAAGTGGATTTTTGCTGATATTGTAAATAGATTCTGTGTTAACTTGAATCCTCATTTTCTTGCATCTTGCTTTGAAGTGCCTAAGTGATGAGTTTTTTGGTTGGGAGCTTGATTTATAGACACCATGGGATAAGTCTCTCATTGTTCTGGTGCTATAAATTGATCCTGCTAAAACCTTTGACTGATGTAAGGCATTTTTATTTCATTCCATATTGTTTTGAACCCCTTGTGTGATTGGATTTTGGTAAAAAAACTTATTTTGTGGACACTGGACTGTCTCTCACAGTTCGAATTGTTGATCCTGATAGGGATGGACTTCGTGGGATATATTTCGCTCACTGCTGACTGACGAAGATCTTCAATGTTTGGCCCCTTGTTGGGTTGGGATTCTTCTAGGATACCTTCTTCCAACTGATGATGTTACCAACAGCAAATTCAAAATGGGAAGCATTCAAAGAACTTATCTTTGGAAGCTACTAAGCTTTACATACCAACTAAGAAATATTGTTCGAGGTTTAGGCCTAAATGGATGTCAGATGAACTAATGAGACATGTGGCAGAGAAGAAAATGCATGGGATACATATAAATTAATGGGTGACATGAAGCCTATGATAGATATAAGCTGTTCTGTAACCAAGTCACAAAGGAGGTTCGGCAGGCAAAGGTAGATTATGAGAAATCCTTGGCAAAGGATGCAAAGAAAAACAGAACAGTTCTTTACCTATGTAAACTCAAGAAGGAAAGGGATGAATCAGATTGGTCCACTGGATACTGATGATTCATCTGTTGAGGATCCTGCTCAGGTGGCTAACAAACTAAACGAGTATTTCGCATTTACATTCACACATGAGGAGGTATCCAGGAAGGGGAATGCCAGAGGTGAAGTAAACTCTGGCAGTGAGCTAGATGATTTTGTAATAACTGAGAGGAAAGTGGAGTAGAAATTGTTGAGGATAAACATAAAAAAGGAACCCGGGGTGGATGGGATCTATCCAATTATATTAAAGGAGGCAGCAAAGGAAGTAAGCAAATAGCCATAATTATGAGAGCTTCTTTGGACTCAGGGGAGGTACCCACAGACTGGAGATGTGCAAATGTGACCCCAATTCACAAAGCAGGATCAAAGGCTGACACAAGTAATTATAGACCTGTGAGTTTTACTTCTGTTCCAGGAAAATTAATGGAGGCACTGGTTAAAGAAGCACTGCAGGATCATCTAGACAAGACTTCAGTTATAACTCGGACACAACATGGTTTTGTTAAGGGAAAGTCTTGCCTGACCAATTTGATTGGATACTATGATGCAGTCACAAAAGAACTGGATGCAGGGAATAACTTTGATATTATATATTTGGATCTTAGAAAGGTTTTTGATACTGTTGGACATGGAAGACTACTGCACAAATTGGAGCAGTGTGGCATTGGAGGCAAATTGCTGCTATGGATAAAGGGATGGATGAGTGGGAGAAGACAGAGAGTGGTAATTAATGGACACTGCTCATCATGGACTAATGTTATTAGTGGAATTCCTCAGGGTTCAGTGTTGGGTCCATTGTTGTTTTCTCCCTTTTATCTTACCTATTTATAAATGATATTGATGATGGTATATCAAGCTTAATGTCCAAGTTTGCAGACGATACAAAGGTTGGCAGGGTTGTTAAGGAAACTACTGACGCTATGCTACTGCTACAGGATCTGGAAAGGTTGAGCAGATGGGCCAAGAGGTGGCAAATGAAGTTTAACATTGACAAAAGTAAAGTACTACATATGGGAAACAGTAACCCCAGAGCAACGTATCAACTCTGTGGTACCACACTGACAGTGTTAGAGAATAAAAAGTATTTGGGGGGTAATTGTGCATGCAGATATGAAGTTTTCTGAGCAGTGCAGACGGTCTGCAAGAGTAGCTCATAGTGTCTTGTCAATGATATGCAGGGATAAGGAGGTGATTATTCCCTTGTATAAGGCAATGGTCAGGCCACACCTAGAGTACTGTATACAGACCTGGAGGCCTCATTTCAAGAAGGATGTAGAGCTTCTGGAACGAGTACAGAGAAGGGCAACAAGATTAGTCAATGGAACAAAGGGTTGCTCTTACGAAGAAAGGCTTAAGTTTTGAAAATTACAGTGTCTGGAGACTAGGCACCGGTAAGGTGATCTGATAGAGGTGTATAAAGCCTTGAAGGGTTTGAGCATGCTCAATGCTGATGGGATTCTTCCTCTTGCTCAGAATAATCACTGAAGAGGGCCTAAATTGAAATTGAGGAAAGACAGATGTAGGATAGATGTGTGGAAATTTGCCTTTAGCCAGTGGGTAGTTGGTTGGTGGAACAGACTTCCATCCCTTGTTGTGGAAGTTGATATCCTAAATAAATTTAATACTCAGCTGGACAGGTATTTCGAACGAACGGAGGGGTGAAATGGGAGTGGTTTTATTTATTTTTTATTTTTTTGACTGATGCTGCATAAGCTTGCTTTCTTGCATCATATACCTCTACTAATGCTAACGCTAAGAAACTTGATTGAAGAGGATTCCTCCACTTCCTCCTATATCTTTATTCATTTTACTTCTTTTATCTTCTACTTCCCTTGTGGATCCCTCTGTTCGGCCCTCCTGTTTTCTATTCTTTCCTTTCCCTTATCCCGGGAGATTCCCTGGGGTAACGGAAAGCAAAGAACCAGACTACTCCTATTTTTCGTTTTTCTCACTATTCCTATCAATACTGACACTTTGTCCTAGTATGGATCAGTGTGATGATAATTCCTGGCAGCCTCCACGTGGCAGGGATGGGTGGTCGGATGTAGTTACCAGGTGTTGCCGCTTCCCATCTACTAAGAGCCAGGTACCAGCGAAAAACACTACAACAGAACATATCATATTTACACCTCCAATACACTACATACAAATGGCCGGTTTTGGGGCAAGTTTCAACACAAGATAAACAATAGCGGCTAATGGGAGGAACCCTGGGGTTCGCCACAACAAAACATGAATATCCCCCTTTTGCTGAATGACAAACCCAAGCTTCCGGGGAGGCATGCACATGTGGAAAGATTGTCTGGGTCTGACAAACTCAACCACGAAATAAAAAAAAGCGGCGCGTTGGGAGGGCGGTGAACAGTGGCATAGTCAGGATAGGATCAGTAGGTAAATTGTACCCCGGAGTGAAAAAAGCCCATTAAAGTTCTTCGCGTCATCGACGTGATTCGAATTCGGGCCTTTTCCATCCGGTGTGGGGAGGACAGTGACAATACCATTGTGCTACAGCGCAGACATTTTGCAATTACTTCCTGCGCGGTAGTACTGTAGTTATATTCATCGCCAGTGGCATAGCCAGGATTTTTTGTCAGCAGGTGCATTCATAAAAAAAAAGGCGCCAGTTAGTCGGTCTCAGGCGTAGACAGCAAGGTTCCCCCCCACCCACCCAGAAACTGGAGTTTTTCGTCCAGCAAACAGACAAATCGACCATAGAACACACACACAATTAACAGACATAAGACACACAGCACGGCAGATGAATTTAAATATTCGGGTGGCCTAATATAATATTTTTTTTTTGTTTTTTGTAGTAATTGCCAATGCGAAATGAAGTTCTCTCAGCAGAGCAGACATGCTGCCAGGACAACTCATGGGATTATTTCAATGATATACAAGAATTTTGCTAGCAGAGATAAGGAGGCGATTTCTCCATACTAAGAAATGCAGACTTAAAAACTGTTAGATCCTTCTTTTAGCTAATTTATCTTTTCTCAAATGAATGTTTTATTAGTTTCTTACACACGTCCACTTTATGTCTAATCTTCCATTGACTATTACTATTACAATGATACACTAGGCAAAATTCCTTTTCCACATTAAGCTTTATTTCCTTTTTATATATTGGTACAATTAATGCTATGGTCTAAGCTTCTGGCCCTTGTCCTCAACCCTTATCTTTTATTACTTCAGTTGTGGTTTTCTCAGGATTTTTAGCTAAATGTCAAAATGTTTTTCTCACTCTCCTGATATTTATTTCCTATTCGTTCTTCAAATTTTATTTAAAAACCATATGATAATTTTGCGTAATGTTATTGATCGAAGTCTGCCAGCAACACTGAGCATCCACCTAGCACCATCTACAAGTGTTATTTGGGAACAATCAATTTTCAAGATGGCAGCATATTTGCAGTCATGCACCAAAGTAACAGTGAGATTGTAATCTGATTTTTAAATGCAGAAGAAATAAACCTACTAAAATCTATTGCAAAATGTTAGTTCATTGAACCAGGGAGAGCATATCGTGCTGTGACGCATTGTGCAACAGTCATGTGTAACACAACAGTATCCTGCATATGAGTAAACTGTTTCAATCCTGTGCGACTTCTAGATATGGTTAATGATCAATGTATTCATGTCGAAATAATCAAGTTAACTCCTCTGATCTAGTGGCCGTGTAAAATAAACAAGAACATTACTATTGAAGTAAATTTTTTTTTGTTGAAAAATGCATGAAAAAAACCTTTTTGGTACAGGATTTTTAAACAAAATTTTTTTTATTTAAAAATTGGCCCCATACCGCATTTTATGCACAATTTCTATATCTCTAAGAATAATAAATTGTATGAAAAAAAATCTAAATTAAAGAAGTAATATTCGATTGTTTTTTCATACTTATTTTAATGTTTTTAGAACAATAAGTACATTTTCTAATTTATATTCAGAAACTAAAATAATTCAAAACTAAAAAATAAACAAAAAAATATATATATATTGAAATTTTATTAAATTTAAGAAAAAATGCTTATTACAATAAAAATAGAACAAAACATAAAACAATTAATGTGAATCATGTGCTTGATGTGATTTACATTGTTCATTTATATTTGGGCGTATTTTAGACAAACATACTCGCATTTCCTGAAGTAGGCTCTTTGGTCCTCATCTTCGATGAGGACCAAAGAGCCTACTTCAGGAAACTGGGTGAACATGAGAAAGCAGGAAACGGACCACCAGAGAAGAAGACGATCGAAGAGTTCTGGGGAAATATCTGGATCAGTGAAGTAAGACATAATAGCAGAGCACCCTGGATAGAAGTAGAATAGAAGAAAACGAAGGACATACAAGAGATGAGAAAATGGGAGATTCGGAAAGAAGAAGTAAAACAGTCGATCAGGAATACCCACAACTGGCGAACCCCGGGAATTGATAACATCCACAACTACTGGTACAAGAAGCTCACCAGCACACACAAGTACCTAGCAGAGCAGTTCACTCGAATGATAAGGCACCCGGAGACAATCCCGAAGTTTCTCACTGAAGAAGTCACATATCTGAAGCCTAAAAATGAAGATACGAGAAACGTGAAATAGAAGCCAATCACATGCTTCCCAACGATGTACAAGATCCTGACCAGCTGCATAACTAAGAAGATATCAGACCATTCAGAGAGTCAGAACATAATGGCCGAACAGCAGAAAGGATGCAAGCGGAGGACTAAAGGATGCAAGGAGCAATTAACCATAGATGCCACAGTTATGGAGCAAGCCTTCAAGAAAAACCGCAACCTATACACGGCCTACATCGATTACCGGAAGGCCTTAGACGCCGTACCTCATAGCTGGCTAATAGAGACCCTGATGATCTATAAGGTCAATCCGATAGTGACAAATTCCTAGGAGCAAGAATGGCGAAATGAAGTACCATCATTAAGGTCGAGAACATCACAACGAGGCCAATCCCCATTAGAAGAGGAATCTTTCAGGGAGATGCTCTGGGCCCACTATGGTTCTGTCTAGCACTCAACCCCTTATCCACCATGCTCACCAAGTATGGATATAACCTCAAAGAAGGAAGAAAGAACCTGTACACCTGATGAACATGGATGACATCAAGCTGAACGCGGCAACGGAGAAGCAACTCCAGAAACTACTCCGGATTACCGAAGAATTCAGCAAGGACATCAGGATGGAATTTGGTCTAGAATAACGCAAGATCCACATACTGCACCAGGAAAAATTAGTTGGCCGAAACAATCAGCTGCTGACTGGTAAAGAGATCGAAGCTGTGACAGAAGGAGAGACCTACAAATACCTAGGGATGATGCAGGCTCAGCAGTTAGAACACAAGGAAATTCAGAAGTGCCTGACAGAAAAATATCATCAGACTAAGAAGCCTGTTGAAAGCAAAATTGAACGGAGGGAATACAGTTAAAGCCATAAACACCTATGCAGCTCCAGTATTAACATACACATTCGGGGTCATAGATTGGACTAACACCGAGCTAGAAGATATCATGCGAAAGACAAGGACAATAATGACCAAGAGTCGCCAGCACCACCCGAAGTCAGCAGTGGAAAGAATAACAATACCTCAGAAAGAGGGAAGAAGGGCTTGATAGACATGACAGAACAACAGAAAACAGCGATAGTTAACCTGAAGGATTACTTCGAGAACAACACATCACCACTCCACCAGGCCATAAGGAAGATAGATAAGCGGCATACCCCACTCAACTTAAGCGAGGAAACCCTTCCCACCCAGACGGTACAAGAAACGAAGTTAGAAAGATGGGCAAAGAACACACTCCATGGCAGACACTACAATGACTTCCATCAAGATCACATCGATAATATTGCTTCCAATGCATGGCTCACAAGCGGGATGCTCTTCCCCGAAACTGAATGATTCATTCTGGCCATCCAAGACCAGGTAATCAACACCAGAAACTATAGAAAATACATCGCAAAGGAGCCCGGAATGTCAAATGACACATGTCGATGATGCCACCTGGCCTCAGAAACAATCCAACACATCACCGCAGGGTGCAAGGTAATGCACCTTGCGGTGATGTGTTGGAAGCATCTAATGAATCATTGGAACCAATGATGCATTAGAAGCTAGCGAGGAAGTACCAGTTGACCAAAGAAAGTGTACCATACTACAAGTACGAACCCCAGGCAATACTAGAGACCCGAACCCATAAGCTGTACTGGGAACGCGCCATAATAATGGATAAGACCATCCCGCACAACAGAACGGACATAATTCTTGTGGACAAGATGGAAAAGGCTACCTACCTGATTGACATAGCATGCCGAACACTAGAAATGTCCAGAAAACCCATGAGGAAAAAATTAGGAAGTACACGAAGCTGAGACATGAGATCAAGGAGATGTGGCATGTGCAAGAAGTATTAACCATCCCAATCATCGTGTGAACCACCGGTATGGTACCAAAAATTCTACATAGCAGCCTAGCAGCAATGGGTCTCCCAGAGGACACCTATATGGAACTCCAGAAAGTCGCAATCCTGAACATCTGTAGGATAGTCAGAGATTTCCTCGACCGATAGTAACACCAGACATTACAAGCACCCTATGTACTTGGTAGCAGTACCCGTCACGGAGTTGAATCCCCCAATCAGGGAGAAATAATATAAGAGCAACAACAATAATAATAACTCCATTTTATTAGATGTCATTTCAACAAACGGATTTCGTATCCAGTCAAAATTGGCGATTGATATATCAGGAAAATAATGACAAATCTGTTCTTCTAGTGATGTTAAGTGTAATTAACTTCTTTATATTTTTATTTTTTGTTGTAGCTGTGTTTAAAAACATTTCTATGTTAGCTTCGTTAAATTTAATTTTCCAAAATTTTACCCTGTCTTTAAAAGTGGCAATTTTGTCAAAAGATTTTAATAAATTTTCATCTCTTCCTTGCATACTGGAACTTACATTATTCAATTGTCCAAATAAATCTGTTATATAAGCGAATTTTGTACACCAAAAACCATTTTTCAACATTTTTCATGCTTGTTTTCTTGTTCAAAAAAAAGTGAGTAGTTCTACTTTTAATTCGTAAACACGACTTAATACTCGTCCTTTGGACAGCCGTCTGACATCAGTATGAAGAAGGTTCAAATACGCAGATCCAAGTTCTTCACACAGTTTTGCAAACAACCGTGATTTGAGAGGCCTGCTCTTAATATAATTAACCATCTTAATCATTTCATTAGAGGCTTAGAGGGGAACAGACATTCTGTGTGTTATCATACACTCAGTCCGATGGATCCAATATCTTTCTATTTCAGAAGATTTAGGAGACGTCCGGTTGGCCTACTTCCCTTAAAATCAACCCATGCACACCTTCTCGATGGTAAGTCTTGTTACGTCACTTAGGTGGCAACGAACGTGTAGAGTGGTTCTCTTCAAGACGACTGGTCAGCGTGAAGGGGAAAAGACCAAATCCTCCAGCACATGACAGCACGACGAAACAAATGGTCCTCACTCCCCAGAGATTTCTTTGGGTACGACCAGGCTGCCATGTACAGAAACTGAACTTGGCCTGTTACAACGAAAGATCGCTCATCGATGAAGACAGGATATTAGGGCTGGAAAAGGAATTAGAAAATGTGAATTGGAATATCATCGGTTTGGCTGAAACAAGAAGAAATGAATTACTTATAAGTTTATCAAGTTGAAATCTGCTGTACACCAATGGAAACAGTGAAAGGAGCGAAGGTGGAGTTGGCTTTCTGGTCCATAAAGATATAAAAAACAACACTTTGGAACTCAAAAATACATCACCAAGGGTGTCAAGACTAATTCTCAAGATTTCTAGGAGGTACAAGCTAAAGGTTATAATGATTTATGCACCAACATCGAGCCATGATGATGAGGAGGTTGAATAAATGTACACAGAAATTGAGAGTCTTCTAGACGAGCAGAAAACCCACTACACTATCATTATGGGGAGACTTCAATGCTAATGTTGGAAAGAGACAAGACAGCGCAGAAAGGGGAACTATAGGAAATTTTGGAATTGGTGAAAGAAATGAAAGAGGCGAAAGATTTGTGGAATTTACAGAATCTCGAGAATTGTCAGTAATGAACACTTTTTTCAAGAAAAGGGTAAACAGAAAGTGGACATGGAAGAGTCCAAATGGATAAACAACTAATGAAATCGACTTCATCCTCACTAACAGAAGATATATTGTGAATGATGTTACCGTCCTGAATAAGGTAAATGTTGGAAGTGATCACAGAATGGTAAGATGTACACTTGATATAGATGTAGGAAAGGAAAGGAAAAAACTGACTCGAGTAAATAATACAAAGGTCTTTGAGATAACAGAAGGGGAGAAAAAGCAGTATGTACTGAAACTTAAGAACAAGTTTGAGCTTCTGCAGACTGCTCAGGACCAAGATATCGACGAGGAATATTACAACTTTCTGTAGTGATAAAGCCCAAGAAACCTATAGTGAAAAAGAAATCCAAAGAAGAAAAAATTAGTCAAGAAACACTTGTCATGATGAACCGAAGACGACAAATGAAAAGCAAGAAAAACACTGACAGGGAGAAAATTGAGTATACTGAGTTATGCAAAGCCATTAGAAAGACACTCAGAAAGGACATAAAAAGATTTAACACAAGAAAAGCATAACAAGCATTAAGGGAAAACAAAGGACTTAAATCATCAGCCATTAGCAGTAATACAGAAAGACAAATGATACTGAAACTGAAGAATACCGATGGTGTACTTATAAATAGCAGAGAACGCATAATTCAAATAGCAGAAGACTACTATACAGAATTCTCCAAGGGTAAAATTGGGAGGAAGAGACATGACACAAAAACTGTCAAGACTCTTCACAAAATGGATTAGAAAAGGTATGATACCTAAGGAGTGGAATAATGCAATCATAGTTTTGCTGCATAAGAAAGGAGATAAATCAGAAATTGGAAATTATAGACCAATTAGCTTGTTATCCCATATCTACAAGTTGTTCACAAGGGTCATTACTAACAGATTAGAAAGAATACTTGATGAGAATCAACCGAAAGAGCAAGCTGGCTTTAGGACAAGATTCCCAACTATGGATCACCTTCACGTAATATCACAGCTAATGGAGAAAGCAAATGAATATAAAACACCATTATGCCTGGCATTGGGGGATTATGAAAAGGCATTTGACTCCATACAGCATAAGGCAATGTTTCGGGCACTTGAAAGACAAGGCATAGATACTCCATATATTATGATTTTGAAGAAAATATATGAGAACGCTACCTCCTTTATTAGACTAGACAAAGACAGTAGGAAATTTAAAATCGAGAAAGGAGTTCGACAAGGAGACACAATATCTCCGAAGTTGTTTACTGCTGCCCTCGAGGAAGCTTTCAGAAGATTAGACTGGTCACAGAAAGGAGTCAATGGGAACGGAGAGTACCCAAACCATTTACGATTTGCAGTTGACATTGTGGTCATAAGCCACGATCCCAAAGAATTAGAGAGGAAAACCTTAGTCAGTTATGCAGAGTTAGTAAGGATTTTGGTCTAAAGATGAATATGACTACAACAAAAGTAATGATGAACAAGTATCCCACAGAAAGGGATATAATGATTGAAGGAGCAGTAATTGAAAAAGTGGAGTCATATACTTATCTGGGACAAGTCATTGGCTGTGATAATGATAAATGGCTGGAAGTCAAGAGAAGGATAAATTTTGGATGTATAGCATTCAGGAAATATTGTCACATACTGAGAAGCAATGTCCCAATTTGTCTCAATTTGAAACATAAAATAATGAACCAATGTATACTCCCACCATGACTTATGGATTATGGAAGTGAAACTTGGGCACTTACCAAAGGAATGGAAGAGAAGCTGGGAACTACACAACGAAGAATGAAACGAATTATATTTGGAACCAGACTGTTAGATAAGAAGAGAAACATGGATTAGGCAGCAGACTCAAGTAAAGGACATTCTTATCAAAACTAAAGAACTAAAATGGTCCTGGGCAAGAAATATAGCCCGAAGACAAGATGACAGATGGACTAAGAAAATAACAGAATGGTACCAAACAGGAGCTAAGAGAAAACCTGGAAGACAACAACGGAGATGGACAGATGAAATTCACGAGGTTGTGGGTAGTGAATTGATGGCCATTGCACATTTTTTTATTTTTTTCGAAACAGAAGGAACTGGAAAGTTGCTGGAGAGGCCTTCAACTTGCAGTGGATTGAAAATTACTGATGGTGATAATGATGAATTATTTCATTCAGGACAGGTAGTAATTCCTCTCCTAGTGTTTTTGCGATTAAAGCTTTTCGATGTAAAAAACAATGAGTAGATATATTATTATTTTCCCTTTTGGCTAGTGAACCCTTTAATGACCCACCATGGACGATGCCCCATTTGTGCATATTCCCACACATGTGGCAACAGTGTCAAAGCTTTTGACAGTGTCGTGCATGGAAGACTACTGTACAAAGTGGAGCAGAATGGTAAGGGCAAGTTGCTACAATGGATAAAAGAGTGGTTGAGTGGGAGAAAACAGAGGGTGCTAATCAATGGATGCTGCTCTTCGTGGACTAATGTTATTAGTGGAGTCCCACAGGTTTCGGTGTTGGGGCTACTATTGTTTTGTATATTTATCAATGATATTGATGAAGGTATATCAGGCTTAGTGTCGAAGTTTGTAGAGGATACAAAGGTTGGCAGGGTTGTTAATGGCAGTGTGCTACTGCAACAGGATCTAGAAAATTTGGGCAGATGGGCTGAGAAGTGGCAACTGAAGTTTAACATTGACAAATGGAAAGTACTGCATATGGGTAGCAGTAACCCAAGAGAAACGTACCAACTCTGTAGTACTACACTCAGGGAGGTGGAAAATGAAAAAAGACCTGGGGTAATTGTGCAGTGAGATATGTTTTCTGAGCAATGCAGACAAGCTGCAAAAGCAGGCCATGGGGTTTTGTCAATGATATACAGGAATTTTGCTAGCAGGGAAAAGGGGCTGATTGTCCCTTTGTATAAGGCAATGGCCAGTCCCCACCTTGAGTATTGCGTACAGGTCTGGAGGCCTGATTTTAGGATTTGCTTGTACGTGTACTGAGAATGGCAACAAGCTTGTTGAGGGGAATGAAGGGATCCTCTTACCAAGAGAGCCTTAAGTGCTGCAAGTTGCAGCGGCTGGGGACTAGGCACCTGCGAGGTGATCTGATTGAGGTGTATAAGGCCTTGAATGGGTTGAGCATGCTGAACGCTGATGGGATTCTTCCACTTGCTCAGACTAAGAACCTTAGGGGACATAAATTTAAATTGAGGAAAGACAGTTGTAGAATAGATGTGCGGAAATTTGCCTTCAGCCAGCGGGTGGTTAATTGCTGTAAAACATCTTAACCTGCCGTGGTTTGTTCTAATTCTTTGCAACATAAAAATTGTTCTATTAGCATTTAGCATTAGCATTAGTAGAGGCATTTGATGCAAGAAAGCAAGCTTATGCAGCATCAGCCAAAAAAAAAAAAAAAAAAACCCACTTCCACTTCACCCCTCTGTTCGTTCAAAATACCTGTCCAGCTGAGCCTTAAACTTATTTAGGCTATCAACCTCCACAACAAGGGATGGAAGTCTGTTCCACCAACCAACCACCCATTTTACCATTTTCAATAATACGAACAAATGCCAGTGTTGAGCTATACCTCCAATGTCTGTAGATTTGTCTAATTGTAATGCCAATATAGGAGTCTTTAATTTTAGAAGAAACTATTTTTTCAATATTATCTGAAGTATCGCAAATACGTTTGCGCATCGTATCATCAGACAAAGGAATTGTCTTTAATTCTTCTTCTTCTATCCCGAACATTGTTTTACAAATTACTGCACAGGCGGGGGAGAATGTTTCTCTGCAATAGTGTGCGGTTTCATTTCTTTGGCTATTATTTCTGCCACTAAATAACTGGGTTCATGTGCTGGCTCAGCAACTTTAAATTTTTTTTATAAAACTAGCACTTTCTTGCGATTTTAATAATCTTTTGAAGTAATCTGGTGTCTGATTAGAAAAGGCTACTATGTTTTGTAGTGAAATGTCGCGATAATATGCATGGATATATAGCATCATTTGCTAATATTACTCCACAAACAATATACATAGGATTAGGTGCAAAACTATCACCACACCGTGTAAACCCCATTTCTACGTAACTGTCTTGATACATACTAGTTTTTTTTTTTTTTTTTCTTTTTTACAGTTGAACTTGTGCTTACTTCAGTTTTTCTGCTGCTCTGTGAAGTATCTTTGTTGTATGCCACTATTTCTTGATTCAAATGTTCATTACTATCTTGGTTTTTTCTCTTTTTAATAGTTTACCATGGACACTATTTTAAAGTATTTGAAATAGAAATTAGGAATATATAATTAAAAAAAAAAAAAATGTTTAGCTGTCCTCAGGTGTGTGCCTGAAGCATGATAATGCCAGTCCTCACACCAAGCTGATTCCCGTTTTACAGTGAATCAAAAACAGGATATGAAACATGTACTACCATTTGAACATGTCACAGCCACTAAAAGCACCAAGTAGTTGTCACTTCCTGTCAAATGAAAAGGCCACGACATGGCCTAAAAGTAAAAATGAGCACGCAAATTGAAGGAGCTTAAAAATGGTTCGATTTTTATTCAAAGTGATCACCACCTGAATGGACATGTTTTTGTAAAGGGCGGCTCCTAGAACATCTGTTCAACTCTGCCTCGTATCTCTGTGAAGAACAGTATCACTACAAATGGGCCAGATATATTTGTGTGACGTAGGTCTGTGTGTATTATGTGTTCTGTTCTTGCCTCTTGGCTACCCAGAAGCATCAGTCACCTGGACAGATGATTCTGGGTACTCGTCCACACCACAAGGTGGGCCAGTCTCAGTAAAACATGTACTGTCTCAAAAGAGACTCTGACTCACCTGATGTTGTCAAAAGGTGGGCCAGGTTCCTTTGGGGGGCCCATTCCAGAGGAAGAGAGAGAGAAAAAAAAAAATCCTGTCGTGTAATAAAAAAGAGAGAGAAGCTACAGTAGTGGAGAGTGAGACAAAAAAAAGTACGCTAATGTAGAGCACGAAAAGAAAATGAGAAAATTTTTTTAAAATAATAAAATAAAAATAAAATTAGAAAATAATTAAAATTTTAATTAGTAAAATAAAATTTTTAAGCTGCTGTCTGGGGATCCCCATTCGTAGCCTGTGTTATTCTGTAGGAGGCTTTCCAGTGCATGAATACTTTCGTCGAGAAGTTCTGGAAGGCAGCCAGGTTCTCTAGTGTCTGTGACTAGGAATGATGTCTCAGAGTCAGAGAGCCACTTCTGTGCTGACTTAGAAGTGGGGAATCACATCTGGCAGGAATCTCCTTATAACTGATCCCTTGGTGGAAGTGTCCCATCTTGTCTGGCAGATGTTTATCATCTCATTATAACAGCATGTTCTCTCTGCCTTAGGGTGTGTCCAGGTTTAGCTCAATGTCCAAATCTTGGTAGGAATTTTCTTGATTCTAAAGGTCAGGCCACGGAAGGTTACATACAGGTCCAGTGGAAGAGTCCCAGCTAAGACCTGAATAGCAGCAGTGGATACTGTCCTGCATACCCTATGGGTAGCTAGAAGCATTGTATATTGTATAGTGCCTAATTTGCCAATAATGTTTACCAATCTAGCTTGGTGGAACCAAGCACCTGCAGCATATGACACGATCAGAAGGAAGATGGCTTTATAGTACAGCTGAAGAGACCGCTTGGACAGGCCCCATTCGTTCCTGGTGATTCTGATGATTGAGCCTGAAAAATTTTTCACCTTGGAGCTGAGATGGTGGTGAAAGCTTAATTTCTGATCCAGAGCCACCCCTAGCAGTGGTCTATGTGACAATGGGAAGTTGTACCCCAGAGACTTGAACTTGCGGAGACCGCCTGAGGTCCAGCTTATTTTTAAAGAGCATCATTTTAGTCTTGCTTGGATTTATCCGTAGTTTATTTAGTACAGCCCAGGAAGAGAGAGGTCGTCAAGGGCCTGATTAGCAGTCTTCTATGGCTTTGCAAGAGCGGCTGGACACCATCATGAGATCGGCCGCAAAAGCAACAATCTTGCTATTGGCAAAGGTGCGGGAAAGCCAGTCTTCGTAGGATCATGTTCCACACAATGGTCCCAGTACTGAGCCCTGAGGGCACCCCCGTGGGGCGATTGGCCTGGAGACATGATGGTATTTTGACTTGGGAATTACGGCTTTGGAAAAGTTTATAGAGATGGCTGGAACAGGAGGCTGTCCAGTGTGCCAGAGCACTGCTCCACCAGTGTCAAACGCACCCTTGAAGTCAAGTTCAAATTTTGCTTCAGAGTTTTCTATGTGCGAAATTAGATTGAAAAGAGCCTCCTCACAGGATCCTCCTGGAGTGAATCCATACTGGCAGGGGACAAGCAGATTCCATGCTTGAGAGTTGCCATCTAAGCATCTAAGTGCCATTAGCTGCTCCAGTATTTTAGCCAAGTTTGCAAGTAGTGCAATTTGGTGGTGAAAGCGGGGGTAAGGTTTTTGTGCTGCTTCGTAATGAGTCTCAGTAGAGAGGACTTCCAGTCCAAAGGAAAACATCCCTCCTGAAGACATTTATTGTACAGTAAGAGTATATACTCTGGCCAAAGCTTGTGGAGACGGAGGATGAAACTGTATTCGATTAGATCTAATCCTGGACATTTTTGGATGTTAATATTTTGGAGAACTGCTGATAATGCTTCCAAGGTGAAAGGTTCTGTGGTTTCATCTGACTCATTAGTTGTTTGCAGTATGAATATCCGTATGTTCAGACAAGTCCTGAGCAGTGTCGTCTGGTGGAAATAGCTTATCAAGGATGTGATTGGCTGAGTTCTGCCAGTTGGAAGTCTCTAATCACTGTGCTGAAGATGTCCAGAGTGTAGGTTTTGTCCCGCATGATCTTGTAGACTAGACTAGGTCCCACGGATTCGTCATGCCAGATTCTCTGAGTCAGATCATGTTGCTTTCTTCCTCACTGCAATAGCTTGTGTATTCATTTTTCTTAGCGATGTAGTTGCTGTATAGTCGTGCTACTTCTGGGGCTGGCCAGTCACAGTCACTGGTAAAATTGGCGAGCTCGGTGGACAGACCATCTAAGCAAGGTGAGTTCCCGAGTCCACCAATGTCATACAGTGGGACAGAACTTTCTTGATGCAGGGTGGTAACTATTTCGTCAGCAGTGCAGATGCTGTATTGGGTTGGATCCATGAGAGGGAAATCTGAGATAATAGATCTTTCGAAAGCTTCCCAGTCAACGTTTCTGATGGAAAATCTGACAAAGTCCAGAATCCTAGTTTCATTGGTGTTTATGGTTGTAGTTAATGTTATGGAGAACAGGATAACTCTGTGATGGCTAATTGTCCAGTTGGGAATCACTTCCCAATTGGAGACTAGAGGGCTAAGTTTCCTTGTGGAAATGGTGAGATCAATGTTTGACTCTCCAATGGAGCTGCTGTAGGTTGTATACTGACTACACTGATTGTGGATCATTAGGTTCCTGTGATGATGAAGTCCTCAACCAGCATTCCCTGGGTGTCGGTAGTTGAACTAAACCAGAATGGTGATTTTGCATTGACATCAGTGGCTATGAGGAGTGATTCGGGACCAGCTGAATGAATGCAACATTGGAGAAAGTATGATTTTATGGCAATGAAAAGAACAGTTAAAAAATGGTTTTATTTTTATCCATAATAATTGCCACCTGACTGAATGTACTTATTACTCCATTCTGTTTCCGAAGAGTCAGCAAAGGCACCCAGAGACGTTTGGTTTGGCCATTACTTTTTCTTTATGTCCTCAACATCCTGAAATCTCTTTGAGGGCAGTTTTCACATAGAATAAGATGGATAGCTGATCTGTACAATGCCTTGTTTTATCTGAAATGTCTTCCAAGTGCAGAATGGGAAGGGTTATTGCCAAGCAACAAGAACCAGCTGCCTTTCTCGAAATTGCAGCCTCATCCAGGAAATGCACCTGTACATAGAGCACATTGGCTCTCTCTCTTCCCTCCCTTTAGGTACAAATTCCTTGTGCATTGCAGTTTGTAGAAAAACACAACCAGCATTATCTTGATTCTGGACTTTCTGTAAATGAAACTTGGGCTTTGATGCTTTGTCTCTGGGTCATACTGAAACACTCATTTCCACTAAAAATACAGTTAAGAAAATTAGGATTGTTTTGACAAGTCTGGTGAAGCCTTGGTATGATATGACACTGTTGTTTCTGCTCATCTGAGGCCATGCAGCAGACTTTGTAGATCTTCCTTTTACTTAAATTTTCATGCAGAATTTGACAAATCATCTTATTCATATCCAACTGATCAGCCATCATTCTGAGGGTCAAATGAAAATCTCACTATACGAATTCCCAAACTTCGGCAACTCTGTCCTCATTTTGAGTGGTTAGCAGACACCCACTTCTCCACTTATTGCAGACGAACATCCTCACATCCATCTTTGAAATGCTTATGCTATTCATACACACTGGTACGACTTAATGTTTCATAACCATGAAGTTTTTAACATTTCAGGTTTGTTTCAAATTTTCCCAATTTAAAGCAAAATTTAATATTCGTTCATTAATCCATTGCAAAATCATCACACAGAGCATTAACACTACTAACAAAACTACTTGTTACTTGCAACTTGTCAGCCTACTGGAAAATTTCTGTGGCATTAATTTGTTAGAAGTTTGAACTAAAATACTAAACTTGCATTTGTTTTCAAACTCATTGAACTTGACAGGTCTGGGGACTTTATTGCCACAATTCTCATGAATGCAAGGGAACTACACTGGATTTACTTCCATAGTTTCCTTGAAGTACAACTTTTAACTGTTTCATTTGATAACTGTTCCTTTATAAATTTAATGGTTGTTGCCAATTTTTTGAGGGATTGTTGTCCATTTTAACTTTTACAACTTACTTTTGGCACTAATTACCATTTTTAATTTCTCAAATTCTCCATATACCCTCGTATCTTCAATAGCTATTTAATACTTTTCTATAATGATATAATCAGTTATGCATTTCTTGTTTCTATTATGTTCCCACCACATCAACTTTAATTGATGGAACATTTCTGCAAATTTTATCCTAACTGAAGAGGAATTCATTCATCAGTTTAAATGATAGTATGCCAAACTGAACACGTTTATTCAACCAAAGAAGGGCAACAAGATTGGTGAGGGGAACAAAGGGGTGCTCTTACCAAGAAAGGCTTAAGTTCTGCAAATTGCAGCGCCTGGAGAGTAGGCACTTGCGAGGTGATCTGATTGAGGTGTATAAGGCGTTGAATGGGTTGAGCAAGCTGAATGCTGATGGGATTCTTCCTCATGCTCACACTAAAAACCTGAGGGGGCACAGTTTCAAATAGATGGTTGTAGAATGGATGTGCAGAAATTTGCCTTTAGCCAGCAAGTAGTTGATTGGTGGAACAGGCTTCCATCTTTTGTTGTGGAAGTTGATAGCCTAAATAAATTTAAGGCTGAGCTTAAAAAAAAAAAAAAAAAAAAACGCTCCCATTTCACCCCTCCATTTGTTCCAAATGCCTGTCCAAAACATTTGGAACGAATGGAGGGTTGAAATGGGAGAGTTTTTTTTTTTTTTGCTGATGCTGCATAAGCTTGCATCGTATGCCTCTACTAATGCTAATGCAAACAGTGGATTTGTGATTATCTGAAATAACATATGTACAGATAAACGAACAGTGAAACAAGTATGTTTTGCAATAACATATATAAAGGTTAAGTGAAAATGAGATTCAACTATTTTAATTATGTGCTGTCATGGGTGAAAATTTAGGGAATTGTACTATGTTCGCTGTCCTCATGTGTGCAGGGAATAACCCAAAGCAGAGATAATGTGGTGTACAAAGTGATGGGTTCAAACTGATGTAGTGCAGTTTTTCTTACGGAAAAAGGTATTTCTCCAGCAGAAATTCATCAGCATATAAAAAGTGTCAATTATGCCCACCAGTGGTTCAGTTTTTGATTTTTAATGGTATATCAGCAGCTTTGGCTATATTACACCAGCTGGTGAGTGTTCAAGTGGACAGACTGTTTTCACGACCCAAGAAAAACTCTGGTGGATAACTTTTGTTCAAGACACAGTTGATACACAAGAAAATGTTTAACTAGATGTCAGCAGGGGAGCAGCATGATGGCTGATGTGGATAGAGGGAGATATCAGTCACAAGTTTATCTACATCATCATCTGTGATAGACCGAAGTACAGGGGCTCTGTGATAAGTAGGTTCCCATGTATTTAAATGATGAACAGAAATGTTTGCAAATGGGACTGTACCTGCAGCCTTACTTGCATAAAATGGAAACTTCTTGGATCACATTATTATTATTATTATTATTATTATTAGCCATATGGTGCAAGGAAGCCTGAGGCTTATGCTGCACCAGCCAAAAAAAATTCCCAAGTTACCCTGAAAGAGAGACAGAAGTAGAAAGGAATCACCAAGAAAGAGAAGAATAATGATATCCAGCTCAGGACCCTGGGTGTGCCAAGCCCATACTCACTAGATGTGAGCCCTTGACATACTGTAGATAAAATATGGTGCAGGCATTTGGAACTAGAAAGCAAGAAACACAGCACACAATAGAAACATCAGTTATTGCAAAGGCCAAAAAAAATTTAAGAAATGAAGAGCTTAATATTCCAAGTGCTACTTTTGAAAGTACAGTGAAGACTGCTCATGCTGTTCCTCAATTCACAGGGAGTACTGCTGTGTGCCACTTTGTACAGGAGAAACAGCCAACAAAATTATATCAAAAATAGAGACCCAGCTGTCTGATTGGTGCTGTCATTTTGCTTCTCAACAATGCTTAATTACACATGCCTCAATGCACTGTGACAACTATCCAGAAACTGCACTGAGAGTTTTGACTAGGCACCTTCTGTACAGCCCAGAGTTATCACTCTCTGATTTTCATGTTTCTGGAAGACTGAAAAATTATCTGGTGGGACGTGATTCCACTTGATGTGGATACCATAAAACAATAGTGGCAACAGAAACCAAAAAACTTTTATGCTCTTCATGTGAGCAGAGCATAAAAAAATCACGAGCAAAGATGGGAAAGTATCTAAACTATTGGGGGATGCACAAAAAAAAGTTATTGGTAAAAAACAAATAATTCTCATTTTTAAGACACCTTAATATTTACATGAACAATTGCACACAACATTTGCCAACTTTTGATATTCCTATTTGACTATAATGAAATTAGCATATTCCAGTAAGGAATATGGTAATACCAAAGCTAAAACTGAACATTCTGTACAACAGAATTAACTCAAATTTACTATATGAAATCATTTCAACTTTCTTTGCAATTTATGTAAAAAAAAAAAAAAAATCTGTGGGTGAAGGAAGTTTTAGCTACAGTATTAAAAGCACACTGGAGGAACAATAAAAACTTCAGTTTTCCATTGCTTTGTTATGCATATGGTTGGAGAATCTCTGCTAGACAATACAATGCTCATTCACATTTGCTTCCAAAAGTTTATTCAGTAATGGATGTACAAAACTAGACATTCATTTCTGATTCTAGTGATGCAACTTTTTTTCTTGCACGATGGGGGGAAAGCATAAAAAGCTTCAGGTACAAAGTAAAGAAAAAACAAATCTCACTGTAAATGACAGTAGTGGTAACAATAACAAAAATATCCATCACAATGCTTAATTAATATAATAATTCTATCACACTAACAATAGCTCAGTAATATAACTTATAGAAAAAAACAACAAAGTTATATTTTAATCACAAAAGCAGCACTATTGGCAACAAGCAGATGTGTGTGAGTGTCAAGTTTGTAGTGACAAAATGTGCATCCTATGAGAACTTTTACTTTTAACTATATACTGTATATATTATATGCATATATACATACACACATACAGAACCAGTGCATCAAATTTTGTGATTACTTTTGAAGTTAAAAGAGATCTAGAGTACACATAACATGTATATTTTGTTATGATATATACGCTAAAGACTACTTATTTTTATTAAAAATTTTAATATTTCATAGATAGAATATTCGAGCAACCATTACGAATTTAAAAAAGTACCTAAAATTTCAAAATATACACCTTATTCAATCTTTATATATATCAGAAAATCGTTTAAAGAGAATACTGCGATGTACATACAAAATGGGGCAGTTTCTTATTCAATTTTTTTATGATATGTAATATAAACTTTAAAAATGCATATTTTAATTTCAATTTCTGTATTATAGGATATCTGTAATAGTAAATGTAACTATACCATTCAAACACCTTTAACAGTCTCATTTAATTGGAGTCTCACTTTGTTCTCAGAAAACAGACTATTTAAAACTGCAGCATTCAGTGTTCATAAAATATACATAACTGCCCATTTCTGAATCATTCTGGATTTAATTACGGTTAATCACACAACTTGCAACATATTATTGCTTTAGTTTAAAAAAAAAAAAAACAGTCACCATTATCGTCATAAGTACTGTTGCAAAAACACAAAAACTTTTTACTAAAATACAAAAATTACATTTCAGTGATCTTCAAGGTCATTGCCACACACTATTAAATTCTTCAATTTCTGCATCAAAATACGATATTCATAAATTAAAAGTTCTTGAATTTTTTGTATTACACAAGACAATTATTGGCAAATGCTTTTCATTCAGTGAACTTTGTGATAGTCATTTTATAAGCACATCCTTTGACAGATGAGATTCTCACCAAGGTTTGTATTTTGAAACATGGCACCGGCTAGTGACAAGCAGTGGAACAAATTCAAATCTTATATCTAATTTCAATGATAAATAAAACACATCACATGACTCAAACACATCCTCTCTACTTTCAGCAGTTAACAGCAGTGTATCAGTGCACACATCATTCTAGTGTCATCACAGTGGAATGCACATATAGACACACACAAACAAACAAACAAACAAACAAACAAAAAAAAAAAAAAGAAAACAAAAAGAGATCCTTTTATTTAATACATATATTTGACATTATAGTCAGCTATTATATCCTTAAACTTCCCTCAACAAGAAACAAACTACCCTATGTTTGCCCATTAAACTCTAACAGCTGAAAAACTATAATACAAAATTCATAATACAACATATGGGAAAATTACCTGGAATGTAAAAATGACTGCAAAAAAAAAAAAAAAAAAAAGTCACCATGCAATATACAACAAAAAATGCAACTTAGCCTGTTTCTAATCATTCAAAAAGCATTAATGGTTTGTGAATACAATCACTGACAATATGCTCCACAAATAGAATGAAATGAGCTAGAGACAGAGGGAAACTCCAGGGATAAATTGGTAAAAACTGTGATAAAAAAGTTCAGCACCCAAAAGGTAACAGGGATCTAACAGGCACATTAATAAGAGGCCATATAACTAGCCCAGGAGTTGTTGCTATGGTCTGCTTTTCTTTTATATCTTGACTTATGTACTGGTAGCATAGTTTCCCAAAGGATGAAATTCAAGAGTCCTTGATAATGCACTGGATGTTATTTCTTTCACTGAAGAAGAAAAAAAAAAAAAAAAAAAAAAAATTCTGTAAATTTTTCAGTACATTTTTAATGTGTGAAAATATATACAAATTCAGATGAAAAACTATTCTAAATGCACAACAAACATATCTATACTAAATAAATTAAACCTATACTAACAATTTCAATCATCAGTATAGGTTTGGATTGCATTCTCTAGTAATTTAAACTCTAAAGCATTTAGGGCATAAGCCTCAAGCTATGGGAGACTATGTATAAATATAGTGCAAGCGCATCAGAAATACATAGCTATATCTGAATAAATCAGAATATTAGTAAAATGGCATCGTGTTAAGTTATATCTCATATTGTAATGCACTATATTTATACATTCTCTATAAATGAAAACTTAATGGGTGTATAATCCCTCAAGAAAATTCTTTTGGGGGCCATTCATGCACCACCAACCTTACTTTTCATCTGACAAGAGGTGATAAATTCTGTTTGGTTTTATTTATTCCTTCTAGACTGAAAATATGAATTACAGATCATAACTTATGCATGACTACAACGAAGCTACAAGCATATGAATTGCGGCAAACAGAGTATTGGCAGCAAAGTAAGGCACACTGCACCTATACAGGTGATTCAGCAGCTGGTTGTAGCTTGATTCTTTTGTAAAAATCAAGCTACAACTTTCCCATTTCAAGGTATCATTTCTATCATAGTTCATTTCTGTACCACAGAGTTTATTGTGAAAAAGTATGATATTTAAAGGGAGATCAAAAAGTGACACAAGTAATTACAAACCTATTAGCTTAACTTCCATTTTAGGGAAAATAATGCAGGACCATACGGACAGGAGTGCAGTTATACTTCAGCCACAGCATGGATTTGTTAAGGGGCGTTCTTGTCTGACCACTCTGATGCAGTAACAAAGGAACTGAATGCAAAAAAAATAATTTTAATATCATATACTTGGAATTCAGGAAAGCTTTTGATAATGTTGCACATAAAAGACTGCTGTTCAAATTGGAACAGTATGGCAGTAAGGGCAAATTATTGCTATGGATAAAGGGATGGTTGAGTGGGAGAAGACAGAGAATGGTCATCAATGGACACAGTTCTTTGTAGACTAATGTTATTAATGGAATCCCACAGGGTTTCATGCTGAGCCCATTGTTTTCAATGTTTATTAAAGATATTGATGAAGGTATATCGGGCTTAATGTCTAAGTTTGTAGCTGATACAATGATTGTGTGTGTGTGTGTGTGTGTGTGTGTGTGTGTGTGTGTGTGTGTGTGTGTGTGTGTGTGTGTGTGTGTGTGTGTGTGTGTGTGTGTGTGTGTGTATCACAACAAGAGAAATCTGAGATTTGGAACTAACACATTCCAACATTTAGCAAGAAGCAAAGGAAAACTGAGAGTGGAGGTAATAATACTATTACAGACCAGTACAATCCTCTATATGCAATTAGAATGGGTAAATAAGTACCTTGCTAATGACAGATTTCAACCTGCCCCTGATGGATTGTAGCAAACTGGGAAGGAGAACTCACCAAAAAGTATTAGACACAAAGATGTTCTGGACATGATAGTATCATATGGCTGACAGTACCTGGAGTGTTTAAAGTGGATGATGACAAGAGAGGTCTTGGTTGTCAAAGATAAGGGCAGGGATTTTAATTTCAAGAAAGGTGGATATTATACACAAAATGCTATGTGGCTTTTATGAACTAGGAAAAAACAAAAAAAACCCACCTTTCCCACATAACCTGTCCATATATGCTAATAATCTAATTCTTCCTTAAAATTATTCAAACTACCTGCTTCCACAACACCAGATGGAAGTTGGTTGAAACTACCAACTAGCCATTGGCTGAATACAAATTTCTGCTCATCTATCCTACAACCATCCTTCCTCAATTTAAATTGTCAATTTCCTAAATTTGTGTCCCCTCATGTGTGTTATTTGAGCAAGAGGAAGATGCCATCAGCATGTAGTTTACCCAATCCATCCAAAGCCTTAAAACACCTGTCAAATTTCTATGCAGATGCCTAGTTTTCCAGATGCTGTAATTTGCAGAACTGAAATTGTTCTTGGTAAGAGTATCCTTTTGTTTACCTCACTAATCTCTTTGCTGTTTTCTGAACCCATTCCAAGATGCATATCATTCCTAAAATGAGACTTCCAGACCTGAATGCAAGCATGGCCATACCATTGCCTTATTCAGTCATTCCTTGGTTTGTGCTGGATTCCAGGAAAACACCATGCAGTAAAAATCCACACAATACAAAACAGTTTATAAGGTATAGTGGATTTCTGTTCCTGTACACAAAAACATAAATTAAAAAAAAAAAAAAAAAAAGTCCAAAAAAATGATGCTTGGTAATACATTTAGACTTTTAATCTAAATCACTGCTTCTTTGATGCTGTCTTGCTGTGATTAACTTGCCACAGTAACCAATGCTTTTTTTGGAAAAAAATAGTTAAAGTTGTTTGCTTAGAGCAACATGATGTTTTTTTTCCTGTATAATTCTCCATAAGGAGTTCAAGCTAATGATAAACTTCTACAAAATTTTAAACTCCTCTTCAAATTAGGATCCATATAGAGAGCTTCTTGGTTAAGCTGATTTGCAAGTTTTAAAAACTCAGCTAGTCTTTTCGGGGTGTACTTTTTGTGTGTTGCTATCTCTGCATCATCATTGTTTTTATTTGTTTTGTCTTTTTTTTGCTATTTTCAGATTGTGATAAAATCACCCACTGAAAATTGTTCTCTATGAGCTTCAACGGCATGCTGGTTCCAAGTCTTCAAATCCTTCTCCATTAATCATTTTTCCTATTCTCACAATCTCAACTACCTCTGGCATTTCAACCATGGCTTCTATGATGCAACTTTCTGGCCACATCTTTTTCCATGCTAATTTAATTTTGAGTTCGTAAGTTCATCTCAGGTGAACTTAATATATTTTACAGCATCAAGAATGTTATGTCTGTCAATAATCACAAATTAAAGGACTGTTTGTGCCATCAGTAGCCTCCACCAATTGTGAAAAAGATCTTAGGTAAGAGAGTTAAAGGCAGCTATAATACCTTGATCCATTAGCTGAAGTTGTATTCACTGGAAGAAACCTAAGTTTCACATTTAGGTGCAGATCAGATAAATATGCAGGATGACCGGGCATGCATTGTCAAGAATAAGCACTATGTTTCTTTTCAGACAATATTTTTCTGCTTCAATGCAAAAACAATTTAAAAACAAATTAAAACTTTAAATTTAAACAATTTAAAGCAATTTAAAAACAAATCCTGCAAGATTTTAGCTGTTATCCAGGTTTTTTTGCTTGATTTCCAACAAACTGGTAAGGAGCTTTTGGATAGCCCTTTAAAATTGCGAGAATTTTCTGAAAAAAATTTGGATAAAGACACAGATGGACTGAAAAGTAACAAATGCATTTGAGTTTCAGTAATCTCAGAATTGCAAACTAAATAGGTGAAGAAGTGGAGAATGAAAAAGACTTAGGGGTAATTATAGAGTCTGACATGAGGGCACAAAAGGTGGTATAGTTGTACACGTTGGCACTAATAATATTATGAGTAGGAGACCGGCAGAATTACTTAACAAGTACAGGTCACTGTTGAACAAAAGCCGAGGATTAGGGTTGAATTTGAAAGTGTCTGCAATTCTGCCCAGACACGATAGGAGGGAGTATATGATGAGAGCCTTGTCGATCAATTCGGCCCTGGAAAGATTGTGCAAGGCTCAAGGGGTAGAATTTTTTTCAGCCTGGACTGTACTTGTTAACAGGAGAGACTGCTTCTATGGGGATGGGATACACTTAAATAGAAAGGGTGCAAGAATATTTGCTGATGCTATCGAGGCAGTGTTAGGTGGGTCGGAAAACTGCTAGCTTGGGGGGAGACAAAGACCAATAGATTGACAGTAGCCACTGGCAGAGGTGAAAGAGATTCTTGCACTGCTTCTATTAGAATGAGCAGAAGCCTGGAAAACAAGATGCATGGTATTTCAGAGACTGCTGGGAGCCATTGCGGTACAAGTAAACACATGGGTTGTGTTAGGGTAGCAAAGAATCGAAACAGGTGCAGGTATACTTGCGTGTACACCAATGCTAGGCGTTTAGTAAACAAATTTGATAATTTGAGGTATTGCTCAAAACATCAAAGGCAGATATTGTTGGGATATCAGAGACGTGGTGTCACACAGATATAAGGGATGCAGAACTGCAATTTGGGGAGTACAACGTCTACAGAAAGGATAGACAGGATAGGAAGGGGGGAGGGGTTATGCTATTAGTTAAGAAACACATAAAAACCAAGGAAGTGAAGCCAGTCGACATCGCCGGACAGTGCAGTGTTGAGTCAGTTTGGTGTGACATAAGCATTGGGAGATCAAAATTGAGAGTAGGAGTGTGCTATAGGCCTAATGACTCTGATAAAGAAGAAGAAGAAGAAGAATTCTTTATTATATACAGAAAGCACATTGCTGTATACAACTCCCTTCACGGCTACAAGCCAGGGGTTTAATAAGGAACTGTACAGGGAAATAGAGTGGGCCAGTAAATCAGAGAGTTTTATAATGGGAGATTTTAATTTCCCAGATATTGACTGGAATTTGGGGGCTGGTTACTCACACACTAGCAGGGCTTTTGTGGATTTATTGGATGACTGTTTTCTACATCAGCATGTTCGGGAGGCAACTAGAGGGAGTAATACTCTTGATTTGATTATCAGCAGTGATTCTTCATGCATTAAGAATCTGCAGATAAACGAACCACTAGGTGGCAGTGATCACAGTGTGCTGAAGTGGGATTTACTCAAAGAGGTAACTACCATTAGGGGTAAAGGGAAGGGTTATTGCTTCCTTAAAGGCGACTACGATGGACTGAGACAGTATTTAAATTCTATACAGTGGGACCAACTGATGATGTTACCAACAGCAAATTCAAAATGGGAAGCATTCAAAGAACTTATCTTGGAAGCTACTAGGCTTTACATACCAACTAAGAAATATTGTTCAAGGTTTAGGCCAAAATGGATGTCAGATGAACTAATGAGGCATATGGCAGAGAAGAAAAATGCATGGGATACTTACAAATTAACACATGACACAGAAGCCTATGACAGATACAAGTTGATATGCAACCAAGTTACAAAGGAGGTTAGGCAGGCAAAGGCAGATTATGAGAAATCCTTGGCAAGGGATGCAAAGAAAAACAGCAAAGACTTCTTTACTTATGTTAACTCTAGAAGGAAGGGGATGAATCAGATTGGTCCACTTGATATTGATGGGTCAACTGTTGATGATCCTGCTCAGGTAGCTAACAAACTAAATGAATATTTTGCATCGACATTCACACATGAGGAGTTATTCAGCAAGGGGAATGCCAGAGGTGTATTCAACTCTAGCAGTAAGCTACAGAATCTTGAAATAACTGAGAGTAAAGTGGAGGAGAAACTGTTGAAGATAAACACAAGAAAGGCACCCGGGGTGGATGGGATCTATCCAGTTATATTAAAGGAGGCAGCAAAGGAAGTAAGCAAACCCTTAGCCATAATTATGAGAGCTTCCTTGGACTCAGGGGAGGTACCCATAGACTGGAAATGTGCAAATGTGACCCCAATATACAAAGGAGGATCAAAGGCTGACACAAGTAATTATAGACCTGTGAGCTTAACTTCTGTTCCAGGAAAATTAATGGAGGCACTGGTTAAAGAAGCACTGCAGGATCATTTAGACAAGACTTCAGTTATAGCTCAGACACAGCATGGTTTTGTTAAGGGGAAGTCTTGCCTGACCAACTTGATTGGATATTATGATGCAGTCACAAAAGAACTGGATGCAGGGAATAACTTTGATATTATATACTTGGATCTTAGAAAGGCTTTTGATACTGTTGCACATGGAAGACTGCTGCACAAATTGGAGCAGTGTGACATTGGAGGCAAATTGCTGCTATGGATAAAGGGGTGGTTGAGGGGGAGAAGACAGAGAGTGGTAATCAATGGACACTGCTCATCGTGGACTAATGTTATTAGTGGAGTCCCTCAGGGCTCAGTGTTGGGTCCATTATTGTTTTCTGTATTTATAAACGATATTGATGATGGTATATCAAACTTAATGTCCAAGTTTGCAGATGATACAAAGGTTGGCAAGGTTGTCAAGGACACTACTGACACTATGCTGCTGCAACAGGATCTGGAAAGGTTGAGCAGATGGGCTGAGAGGTGGCAAATGAAGTTTAACATTGACAAATGTAAAGTACTACACATGGGAAACAGCAACCCCAGAGCAACGTATCAACTCTGTGGTACTACACTGACAGTGGTAGAGAATGAAAGGGACTTGGGGGTGGTTGTGCAGGCAGATATGAAGTTCTCTGAGCAGTGCAGACGGGCTGCAAGAGTAGCTCATGGTGTATTGTCAATGATATACAGGAATTTTTCTAGCAGGGATAAGGAGGTGATTATTCCATTGTATAAGGCAATGGTCAGGCCACACCTAGAGTACTGTATACAGGTCTGGAGGCCTCATTTCAAGAAGGATGTAGAGCTGCTGGAACGAGTACAGAGAAGGGCAACAAGATTAGTGAATGGAACAAAGGGGTGCTCTTACGAAGAAAGGCTTAAGTTTTGCAAATTACAGTGTCTGGAGACTAGGCACCAGCGAGGTGATCTGATAGAGGTGTATAAAGCCTTGAATGGTTTAAGCATGCTCAATGCTGATGGGATTCTTCCTCTAGCTCAGAAAAATCACCTGAGAGGGCATAAATTCAAATTGAGGAAAGACAGATGTAGGATAGACGTGAGGAAATTTGCCTTTAGCCAGCGGGTGGTTGGTTGGTGGAACAGACTTCCATCCCTTGTGGTGGAGGTTGATAGCCTAAATAAGTTTAAGGCTCAGCTGGACAGGTATTTGGAACGAACAGAGGGGTGAAGTGGAAGTGGGGTTTTTTTTTTTTTTTTTTTTTTGCTGATGCTGCATAGGCTTGCTTTCTTGCATCAAATGCCTCTACTAATGCTAATGCTAATGAAGTTCTCTGATCAGTGCAGATGGACTACTAAGACAGCTGATGATGTTCTATCAATGATATACAAGAACTTGGCAAGCAGGGACAAAGACATGGTTATCTCATTATATAAGGCAATGGTAAGACTGCATCTTAGGTATTCCATACAGGTTTGGAAACCATATTTCATGAAGGATGTAGATCTGTTGGAATGGGCAGAGAAGATCAACAAGATTAATCAGGGACATAAAAGGGTAATATTACTAGGTAAGACCTGAGTTCTGTAAACTGGAACATTTGGAAACTAGCATCTGTGAGGAGACTTGAATCAAATGTTTGAGGTTTTTAATGGGTTGAGCAACTAAAATGCTGATGGCATCCTTGCTCTTTCTCAGATCACACACAAATTTAAATTGAAAAGGGATAATTGCAGCAGAGATGTACAAAAATTTGGTTTCAGCCAGAGAGGAACTGATTGCTGGAACAGACTGCCATCTGGAGTTGTAGAAGTTGGTAACTTAAATAAATGTAAAGAAGGATTATACAGATTATTAAAAAGGAATGGCAAATGAAGTGGGAAGTAGGTTTTCTAGCATAAAAAATTCTAATATCTCCAAATATTTAATAGGAGCTCAGTAATAAATACAAAGGTAATAACATTAATGTTAAGGCAGTGAGGAAGGGGAGGGTTAAATCGATTTTCACACAGACCCACTGTTCCTTGGAGAAGGGTGTAAACTAGGTTACCCTTCAGCAGTCCAACTACTGCATCAAGATTGGTTGGTTGGTTGGTTAAGGATTTTATGGTGCATTAGCATCTAAGGCTATAACGTGCCAAGTCAAACTGCATCAAGAAATGCACAAAATGGTTTCACGGGCTTCAATTTTCTTCATTAACTTTGTATACTCTTGGTCTTCACATCAAGTATTTGAGTATAATATTTTTGGAAGCTATTTAATCTATTAATTTAATCTCACAACAATTCAAAAGTTAAACTAAAAACTAAATGATAAATATAAATCTTACTTTCTGTCTTGGTGTGAACTATCAGTAGTTACAAGACTATCCCGACAATGGGGACACCTCACAGAGGTTACTACTGTACAGTTATTCTGGCATGGTATGTTGAGAAGCACAGCTTCTTCATAACTGGGTGGAGGATCCTCTCTATCACAGGTTTCTTGTTCTTGTTCCTCCACAAGCAGTCGAGTGCTTTGTTGGGCACAGTTACTTCCAACAACAGAGTCATAAGAAGGAGGGAGGGTCAAGTTACTGGAATTTCTGAAAATGGAAACACTGACAATCAGCAAATCTATAACTGCTTAAGAATCCTAAGAAGTTAAGAAGTAGTTTTCATGCATTATTTCAAGAACATTCTTATTAGTTATAATGTATTAAATGATTATTATATTTAAGGAACATTTATCAGTTGATTTAGTATAAATGAATAACAAATACTAGCAATTATAGCTCATAAAAAATAGTGTTGCTTACAGGATCCAAAATTATAGGGACAAGAATAATTTGTATTACCCAGACAGCATCATAGGATTTATTGACAATACAGGAATCCTTAACAGTTGATGATTATGTAGAGAGTGGTTAGATGGATGACGATGACTGAGTTCTCAGTTGTTAAAAGGTATATTGGCAGGGCTCTCAATTTCAGAAAAAGAAAGCTATGACAGTCTAAGATGCTACTTGGCTTCTATCAACTAGGAAGACTGTGGTGAGGATAAATACAAGTGAATTAGGAATAACTTTAAAGCCACACAACACAGAAGCCATTAATGTATATACGCTACTAAGAAAATATAGGACAAGATGGATGAATAATGAACTGGCTAATCTAAAGTAATAATGGGATCAAAATGGTTAGGCTGGCAGAGGCTTAATATGAAAATTACTGGCAAAGATACATCAGATAAGCCCTTACATAATAGATGCACAGCCAGCAAGCACCAAAAATCAGTGCTATGGAAAATACAGAGGTTTGTTTACCAGAAAAAAAATTGGGATTAAAAGAAAGTAAGGGCCCTAAGAAGTCAATGATAACAGCCACTTTATATAGGCTAATAATTTTTTTTTGTCAAAATCAGCATTTTGTTCATTATCACCACAAGAGTATGAATTTCATAATGCCCACAGCTTTCTTAATATGTATTTTCAATTAAAAAATGCTAAGAATAGGTTAAAATGGGTGAGCTGCTATTAATTTGTCCATATACCATTGTACATATTAAGATTAATCAGATCAATCTCCTTGACATTGCACACTCTGATTTCAACACTTTTGCAACTTTTAGAAACATTCCTGTTGGGCTTTTGGAGTTGCTAATAGCTCCTGTGTTAAGTTCTGAATAACTTTCTTCAGTTGTTGCAAATATAGGACCTCTCAAGGTGGCTTTAAGCTTGGGAAGCAAAAATCACAGGGTGCTAAATTCAATAGTATGGCAGATGGGAGACCATAGTGTTGGAGTGCATCACAAAAAATTCTTGAATGGGAAGCATTGACCATGCAAGGGCATTGTCACAATGCAAGCCCCAATTCCCTGAAACACTTTTCCAGTCATTTTTCTCTGAACAGCATGGTGCAATTGCAGTATTCCTGGTTCACTGTTTGCTCAAGCACAACAGATTCATAATGAAATATGCTCTATGAATCAAAAAATATAAGCAAGACCTTCACACTTGATCAAAACTGTCTTGATTTGGGCCTTGAAGAAGACAGAATCTTCCACTAAGAAGAGTAGGCCTTTGTTTCCAGGTCATAGCCATACACTCATGATTTGTCACCAGTAATGATGGATGAAACAATGTTGACAAAGATCACATGAGCCTCACTGTTCTCAATGTGATCAATCAATAGGATGATGGCAGAAATTGACTGAAATGCATGACATTCCCAAATCTTGCATTAAAATTGATAAACCAATTGATAAAGCATAAACCAATAAGAGAAATACCAATTTCAAAAAGTAACTTTGCAGATAGTTAAATGAGGATTACTCCTGATCAGATCATGAACATAAGCAACTGAATTAATAGGTCATTCATGCATTACTCAGTTCTAGATGAGTCACTGAACATGTCACTGGACTCAGGGGAGGTACCCATTGACTGGAGATGTGCAAATGTGACCCCAATTCACAAAGGGGGATCAAAGGCTGACACAAGTAATTATAGACCTGTGAGTTTAACTTCTGTTCCCGGAAAATTAATGGAGGCACTGGTGAAAGAAGCACTGCAGGATCATCTAGACAAGACTTCAGTTATAGCTAGGACACAGCATGGTTTTGTTAAGGGGAAGTCTTGCCTGACCAATTTGATTGGATACTATGATGCAGTCACAAAAGAACTGGATGCAGGGAATAACTTTGATATTATATACTTGGATCTTAGAAAGGCTTTTGATACTGTTGCACATGGAAGACTGCTGCACAAATTGGAGCAGTGTGGCATTGGAGGCAAGTTGCTGCTATGGATAAAGGGGTGGTTGAGGGGGAGAAGACAGAGAGTGGTAATCAATGGACACTGCTCATTGTGGACTAATGTTATTAGTGGAGTCCCTCAGGGTTCAGTATTGGGGCCTTTATTGTTTTCTGTATTTATAAATGATATTGATGATGGTATATCAGGCTTAATGTCCAAGTTTGCAGACGATACGAAGGTTGGCAGGGTTGTCAAGGACACTACTGACACTATGCTGCTGCAACAGGATTTGGAAAGGTTGAGCAGATGGGCTTCGAGGTGGCAAATGAAGTTTAACATTGACAAATGTAAAGTACTACATATGGGAAACAGCAACCCCAGAGCAACGTATCAACTCTGTGGTACTACACTGACAGTGGTAGAGAATGAAAGGGACCTGGGGGTGGTGGTGCAGGCAGATATGAAGTTCTCTGAGCAGTGCAGACGAGCTGCAAGAGTAGCTCATGGTGTATTGTCAATGATATATAGGAATTTTTCTATCAGGGATAAGGAGGTGATTATTCCCTTGTATAAGGCAATGGTCAGGCCACACCTAGAGTACTGTATACAGGCCTGGAGGCCTCATTTCAGGAAGGATGTAGAGCTGCTGGAACGAGTACAGAGAAGGGCAACTAGATTGGTGAATGGGACAAAGGGGTTCTCTTACGAAGAAAGGCTTAAGTTTTGCAAATTACAGTGTCTGGAAACTAGGCACCAGCGGGGTGATCTGATAGAGGTGTACAAAGCCTTGAATGGTTTGAGCATGCTCAATGCTGATGGGATTCTTCCTCTAGCTCAGAAAAATCACCTGAGAGGGCATAAATTCAAATTGAGGAAAGACAGATGTAGGATAGATGTGCGGAAATTTGCCTTTAGCCAGCGGGTGGTTGGTGGGTGGAACAGACTTCCATCCCTTGTCGTGGAAGTTGATAGCCTAAATAAGTTTAAGGCTCAGCTGGACAGGTATTTCGAACGAACAGAGGGGTGAAGTGGAAGTGGTTATTTTTATTTATTTATGTTACTTTTTTTTTTTTTTTTTGGCTGATGCTGCATAAGCTTGCTTTCTTGCATCAAATGCCTCTACTAATGCTAAAAATGCTAAAAATGCTAAAATGTTGCAATGAGTCGCATCTCACCACCATACCATAATACAAATATAAAAAATCAGTCCCTGAGCTTTATTTTTTTATTTTTTATTTTTTTTTTATGAGAACCCCAAACACGAGAGGTATTAGAACCTATAGTACTTAGTACCGTGCTTGGGTTGGAGGTTGAGAAGACGAAAGAAGATATTTGTTGACATTGGACTTGAAATTCTGTAGATTGTAATTTTCAGGAAATACGTATGAAGGAAGGTTGTTCCAGAAAACGGCAGTTGAATGAATAAATGAGGAAGATGAAAAGTTGGTTCTGTGGGTTTGAAGTTGGACAGTAAATGGATGTTGGCTGGTGGCGGCACGTGTTCGGACTGTTTTGAAAGAGAGAGCGGGAATTATAGAAGCCAATTCAGAAGAACAGTGCCCATGGAAGTATCTGTAGAAGAGGCATGCAGCAGAAACAGTACGTCTATGAGAAAGCGAGTGGAGAGACTCTGTTAGAGATGAATCGTTAATTAACCTAACTGCCCTCTTCTGAATGGAATCAAGAAGCCTGAGAGAGGTTTTGGGGGCACCACCCCAGATGTGGGAACAATATTCCATGGCAGGACGGATTTGCGATTTATACAGAGTGAGCAGCTGTTCGGAAGAAAAGTAACGCCGAGAGCGAAAGAGAAAACCAAGTTTTTTAGATGCCGAGGAAGCAATATTTGTAATGTGCTTGTGCCAAGAGAGATTAGAAGTCAGGGTAATCCCCAAAAGAGATATATCATTTTGCCTAGAAATCGGAGTGTCACTAAAGATAAGCATAGGAGCAGAAGAATCCTTTTTGCGAGATATAAGACAAGACTGAGTTTTAGAAGGGTTGAAATCAACTAAGTTGTCTTTGCCCCACTGGAGAATTACCTGAAGATCGGCATTTAAGGAATTGGCAGCAGATTTTCGAGAACTTGAAGCTGATTGAGCAGGACAAGGTTTCTCAAAATGGAAAGTTGAATGCAATGTGCTATCATCGGCAAAACTATGGATAGGATTTCCAGTCAACGGAAGAAGGTCATTGATATACAAGAGGAAAAGAGTGGGGGAAAGAACTGAACCTTGGAGGACACTGGCATTAGTAGAGAAGTTAGAAGACAGAGAGCCATCTACCATCACCCTTAGTGAGCGATCAGAGAGAAAACTGGATAACCAATTACTAAAAACAGTTGGCAAACCATAAGATGGAAGCTTGTTTAGAAGACCTTTATGACGAACACGATCAAAAGCCTTTGAGATGTCAAGAGCAACTACTTGTGTTTCACCGAACCTTTCCATTGAATTAGTCCATAAATGGGTAACATAAGCCAGAATATCACCAGTGGATCGACACTGACGGAATCCATACTGGCGATCATTGATCAGACGGAAGGTTTCTAGGTAGTTTAAGAGTTGCCGGTTAATTGATTTCTCCATTACTTTAGAAAGAGTAGAAGTAATTGCAATGGGACGATAATTGGATGGGAGGGATTTGTCACCCTTTTTAGGAACTGGCTGGATATGAGCAAATTTCCAAGCAGAAGGAAAAACACCTTTGGAATAAGAAAGTGAAAAAAGGCGGCAAAGAATAGGAGTAAGTTCAGGAGCACAAGTTTTGAGAACAAGTGGAGAAATACCATCAGGACCTGGAGCTTTCTTAGCATCAAGATTCATCAAAATCCTTCTGATATCCTTTTGACGGAAGACCACAGGAGGCATTGAATGGAGTGTGTTAGGAATGGTGGGAGGTGTTTTACCAAGATCATTAATACATGAGCTGGAAGAAAAATGGGATGCTAGCAGGTCAGCTTTATCCTTGGCTGAAGTGACAACAGAACCATCTGGTTTGGACAGGGGTGGGAGCAGAGATGGGCAAAAGTTGCGGCCAATAGCTTTGGCAAGAGACGAGAATGCTCGGCTACCATTAGGGCAAGAAGCAAGTTTTCTACTCTTAGCCTGTTCAAACTCTAGTTTGGACTGATTAATAACTGCTTTACAATTGTTGCAAGCTTTGGTGTAGGCAGAAAATGAAACTGAAGAATTAGAAACAAGCCAATTACGATATGCAACATTCTTCTCTTGGACAGCCTTAGCACATTTATTGGAAAACCAAGGTTTAGATAAAGGACGAGATTTTAAAGTAGAGTGTGGGATAAAGGATTCCATTCCTGCAAGAATAATTTCACTGACACGATCTGAGCAAACGTTGACATCAGAAGTTTTGAAACAGTAATCAGACCAAGGAAAAGAAGAAAAGAAGTCTCGCAGGTCATCCCATTTTGCATTCTTGTAATGCCAAACAATATGAGGTTGGGAATAGCCATGAGAAAAAGGTTCCATTGGAGAAGAGACAATCACCAAGTTGTGATCTGAAGTGCCTAAAGCACCTCTCACTTTGACCTTGTACTTAGAAGGGTTGTTTGTGAGAAAAAGATCAAGCGTATTGGCTGTATGATTAGGATTGTCCGGTATTCTTGTAGGTAAATGAACAATCTGTGCTAGGTCATTAGTAATTGCAAAAGCCTCAGCATCTCGACCTGCTGGGTCGGTGTGACTAGAAAATGGAAGCCAGCTGGAGTTGTGAACGTTAAAATCACCAAGGAAAATTACCTCACTGTTAGGAAAGTTAGACTGGAGAAAGTCAAGTTGCAAAGAGAGGAAGTCAAAGAGCTCCAAGTGATTAGTGGAGTTGGGAGAACGGTAGAGACAACAGATGAATTTTACAAAATGAGGTAGAGAGATTTTAAGCCAGAGAAGATCAAAGAGAGGAGATTCCAAATTGCCAAGTCTCTGACAGGGAATATCAGAACGGACATATGCACAAGTACCACCTTTGAGGCGAAAGGAATCATACAGCAAATAATTTGGACATCTGAGATGAGTAGTTGAATCAACTGATAACTGAGATTCAGTCAGAAAAAGTACATGGGGTTTGGAAGACTGCAAGTGGAAATAAATGGACATCGTTGAGATTGGAATTAAGACCACATATATTTGTGAATTGAATTAGGAAGTCCTTGGGAGGTTTAGATCTTTTCGCAGATAAGCTTGCTCTATTATTTTGACAATTCATGGTGTATTCGATAGTAAGAAAAAGTGGGTGGGACATGCTGTATGAAGTAATGAAATTTTTGGATATGGCGTACATGTGGTAAGAATATACCCAGATCCTTGACATAACGTGGCCTCGACAATGCTCCCCGCATACACACTACTCGGACTCCCTCCAGTCACTATCTGGCAGAGTAGAGGTAGCAAGATTATACACTAGCTGATCCGGAAGCCTCCTAGAGAGTTACCAATAGGTTTGGTCCGGTGTACTATCTAGTGGCCGGCCTGCGAACACCGTTTTAGAGCTGTACCCTCGAAATGTAAGGAATATTGGATCTCGCCACGACAGTCATCATAACCTCAAAAATCATCAATCATACTGCATGATGGAAGAGATAGGGAAGGGTTGGCCGGAACTTAGCTCTAGAGACTAAACATGGGTTCCACCACTTCAAGCCTCCAATAAGCAAAGTGGTGGTATTTCACCGGTTGATGAGAGTCATCTACCACCTAGTACTGCCTGGTAACATAGAGGGGCGGCGTTCCTCCATGTGGTGTGGGCGCCACACCTCGACCCCTGCTTACGTTGGTTCACACCTGGGTGGTCACCCACCATGCACTTGTGCATGGAGGTTATACCCAGGATTACTAACAGTCCCACCATCGTGAAGGTGCAAGCAGAGGATTTGGCTGTCATAGACCGTCCGGACTTCGCCGAAATTGTGTCCACTTGACTTAAGTGTCACCCGAATATCAGTTCCATCAGCGTTTTAGACTCCCAGGTAGCAAGAACAGCTTGTCTGGCATATCTGAGAGAATGTCTGTGACAACCTCAAGGACCATTATTATATGATCACACCCCATACACTTTTGTTATTATTGAACATGGCACCAAACCAGTGTATTTCCAAACTTGTCACAATATTAGAAAATCTTAAGCATTCATCATTATGTATTATCAAAACGTAACCTGCATTATATATCTTTTGGCTAAGCTAAAGGGATTGTAATCTGCAGAGCATACGTTATATAAGGATGGTCCATCACATGGTTGTAATTAATTCCTGTGCGCACAGTTTAATGTGAGGTCTGGCATTCTCACAGCAGAGAATTACCTTGATATTTCAACTGGCACAATGTTTTTTAATGCAATGTTTCAGCTTCCTTAAAGTCACAACATCCTGCTCCATCTTAACTTTAAAGTTTCGCTTTTCCATAAAATACACAAACAGGACATTCTTACTCAAAACACAAGAGCCTTCAAAAGACTGTGCTATGAATTTGCTGATGTCTTATGGTGCCACAAATTAGAGTGTCATTTAGTTTTGTGTCATAATGGTGAACCCATGTCTTCTCAAATATGATAACATGTAAGAGAAACTCCTCACCACCAGTTTCAGAATACTCAAGTTCCATACCCAATACTGATGAGCTTTCAAGCTACTTTGTGTTCTTCTTTCAACATTCTTGGGCCTTGCCATACAAAGACCGACATTTATTAAATATCGGTCTTTGTATGGCATTTATTAAACACAATTTCACATTACAGCACAATTTATTCAAGGCAGTGGATATTGTATTATAATGTAAAAATCATATTCAGTAAGTGCGTCAGTCATTGTATGCAAAGTGAAGTCTCCATTTTTGAAAGGCCTGATCCAATATCTAACAGTGTACACATCAATGAAATATTTGCCACAGGATGTAATAATTTAATTTATTACAGGATGCAATAAATTGAAATTGCTAAAATTCTTTCTGATGAGAGGAAATTTTTTATACAGTATATAAAATTTGGATGAAAATGAAAGAGGAAGAATGAAAATACATAAAAAGGAATTTTATGAGAAACCAATTCAGTTAATCTACAAATATCAATGTTCTAAAATGATAATTCCTGAAATATCAGTCTTCGCTTTGCAGTGCTTTGCCAGTTCTTGTTTTTAATATACACACACACACACATATATATATATATATATTATTCTTTAGTAATATGATAATTTATGTTGTATTTTACTTTTAATATACTTTTATAGTGGTTTTCCTTAAATTATTTCTAGATTTTTCTGTTGTCCCGGTAGCTGTTTTAGCAATGCCCGGGTACGAACAGAGTACATATTATTATTTTATCTTTCTATTGTGGTTTATTGTGTTTATTTTCTTAATTACGGGTGTTTTATTCTTTAGTAATATGATAATTTATGTTGTATTTTACTTTTAATATACTTTTATAGTGGTTTCCTTAAATTATTTCTAGATTTTTCTGTTGTCCCGGTAGCTGTTTTAGCAATGCCCGGGTACGAACAGAGTACATATTATTATTTTATCTTTCTATTGTGGTTTATTGTGTTTATTTTCTTAATTACGGGTGTTTTCTACTCATAGGTATTATGGTTAATACATTACTGGTCTTTAAGCTAGCCTAAACTCGGTTATCTTAAATGCCCAGGGCCTATTCATTTATTATTTTTCAACTTGTTACGTATTGCTAAAGAAATTGTCATATTAATTATGACAATTTCTAATTATGACATATTAATTATGACAATGCATTACATCGAATGGACCGTCAATCCGCTCAAAGCCCCCGATGAAGTAGGGGATTGACGACCATGTGATGTAATACAAATATGTATAAAGATGTAATACAATAAATGTATTAAAATGTTTAATATTTTATCATTTTGTCATAAAGTAGTATTGCTACAGTTTTTCATCTATAATTAATATGACAATTTCTTTAGCAATACGTAACAAGTTGAAAAATAATAAATGAATAGGCCCTGGGCATTTAAGATAACCGAGTTTAGGCTAGCTTAAAGACCAGTAAGGTATTAACCATAATACCTATGAGTAGAAAACACCCGTAATTAAGAAAATAAACACAATAAACCACAATAGAAAGATAAAATAATATATATATATATATAAAAGATTATCATAACATCTAGAATCTGGAAAAAAAAAAAAAAAAAAAAAAACCTATCTGATATCTATTTTTATATAATGCTTCAAAATTTTATCATTGATGGATCTATTATTGTCACAATATTCACAGTTTCTCATTTAACAACGTATAAATTAATAAAACTATTCTAAATAAATTTTATGATCAGGAACATATTTGGTATTCAAAATTAAAAGAGGTGAATTTACTTTTTTCTTTTAAAGATATGAGATACCAATACTGAGAAAATATTCTGAGCATGATTCTACTGATATTAATACAGAATTGCCTAAAAGTATTTTAACAGTAAAACCAATGTTGCCTTTCAGTACTTTTTATTTGATCAATTAAAAAGTACTTTATTTTTTAAACCCTGAACAGCGTAAGAAATAAAGTTATTCTACCGAAGTTATGGAATAACTTAAAACCACATGATAACAAAAAAAAACACATTACCTTGGAAATGCTATATCCAAAGAAGGGTACTGAAGATCCTGTAAAAAGAAAACAACTGATGAAAATGAATATTAATAAAGTTTTTATTAAGTAAGTTAATTTTATTAAAAGCATGATATACTTTAAAGTAAATTGTTCCTGTTATACTGAGCTGCTTATTCTTTATATTTTCACCGATTAATAAAACCACAGAATTCTCACTTTACTAAAAAGTGATCTGTTTCATAGTAATAGTTCTACAATGTCAAATTTGAATTCAATGTTGAATTTGAAAGTATCTGCAATTCTGCCAAGACACGATTGGAGGGAGTATATGATGAGGGCCTTGTTAATCAATTTGGCCTTGGAGAAATTGTGCAAGGCTCATGGGGCAGAATTTTTTTCAGCCTGGTCTGTGCTTGTTAACAGGAGAGACTGCTTCTACAGGGATGGACATTTAAATAGAAAGAGTGCAAGAATATTTGCTGATGCTTTTGAGGTACTGTTAGGTGGGTCGAAAACTGCTAGCTTGGGGGAAGACATGGACTAATAGATTAACAGTAGCCGCGGGCTGAGGTGAAAGTGATTCTTGCACTGCTTCTTTTAGAATGAGCAGCAGCCTGGAAAACAAGGTGCAAGGGGGGATTTCATAAACTGTGGGATTCATCGCAGAACATGGGCTGTGTTAGGGTAGCTAAGGATAAGAACAGGTGCATGTATACCTCAGTGAACACTAATGCTAGGAGTTTGGTAAATAAATTTGATCAATTTGAGGTGTTGGTCAAAACATCAAAGGCAGATATTGTTGGGATATCAGAGACGTGGTGTCACACGGGTATAAGGAATGCAGAATTGGTATCTGGGAAGTACAATGAGTACGGAAAGGATAAACAGGATAGGAAGGGAGGAGGGGTTATGCTATTAGTTAAGAAACAAAATCTAAGGAAGTGTAACCAATTGATATGGGTGGACAGTGCAGTGTGAAGTCAGTCTGGTGTGACATAAGCACTGTGAAAGGGAAATGAGAGTAGGAGTGTGTTATAAGCCTAGTGACTCGGATGAGTATAATGGACAACTGTACAGAGAAATAGAGTATGCCAGTAAATCAGATTGTCTTATAATGGGGGATTTTCCCTTCCCTTTACTCCTGATGGTGGTTTGACTGGAACTTGTGGATTGGTCACACACACACACTAGCAAGGCTTTTGTGGATTACTGAATGATTGTTTTCTACCATAGCATGTTCAGGAGGAAACTAGAAGGAGTAATACTTTTGATCTGATTATCAGTAGTGATTCTTCATGCATTAAGAATCTGCAGATAAAGGAACCACAAGGTGGCAGTGATCACAGTGTGCTGATGTGGGAATTACTCAAAGAGATAACTACCATCATCATGTGTAAAGGAAAGGATTTTTACTTTCTTAAAGGTGGCTACGCTGGTCTGAGATAGTTTTTAAATTCTATACAGTGGGACCAACTGATGATGTTACCAACAGCAAATTCTAAATGGGAAGTAGTCAAAGAATTAATCTTGGAAGCTACCAGGCTTTTCATACCAACTAAGAAATACTATTCAAAGTTTAGGCCAAATGGATGTCAGATGAACTAATGAGACATGTGGCAAAGAAGAAAAATACATGGGATACATAAATAATTAACAGGTGATAGAGAAGTCTATGGTAGATATAAGCTGGTCTGGATTCAAGTCACAAAGGACGTTAGGCAGGCAAAGGAAGATTACAAGAAATCTTTGGCAAAGGATGCAAAGAAAAACAGCAGAGTTCTTTACTTATGTAAACTCTAGAAGGAAGGGGACGAATTAGATTGGTCCACTTGATATCGATGGTTCAACTGTTGATGATCATACTCAGGTAGCTAGCAAACTGAATGAGTATTTTGCACCTACATTTACACGTGAGGACCTATTCTGGGAGTGGAGTGCCAGAAGTTTATCAAACTCTGTCAGTGAGCTAAATGATTTTGTAATAAATGAGAGCAAAGTGGAGCAGAAACTGTTCAAGAGATAAACATAAGAAAGGCACCGGGTTAATGGGATCTATCCAGTTATATTAAAGGAGACAGCAGAGAAAGTAAGCTAACCTAGCAGAGGAAGCAAGACATAATTATGACAGCTTCCTTGGACTCAGGAGAAGTACCCATGGACTGGAGATGTGCAAATGTGACCCCAATTCACAAAGGAGGATCAAAGGGTGACACAAGTAATTATAGACTTGTTAGTTTAACTTCTGTTTCGGGGAAATTAATAGAGGCACTGGTCAAAGAAGCAATGTAGGATCATCCACACAAAATTTCAGTTATAGTTCAGACCAGTGCTTTTTTTTGTAAAAAAATAAGTACCGGTACTCCATTTATTGCTATCAGGAAAAATTTAAAATTAAAAGGATATGAAAAGTACTCTTAAAATTTTTTTTCCTGATATTGTTACTTTTGTAGTAATGTTTTTGGAATAAGAACAACAAATTTAGTATATTAGCACAGTTTATTAAGCGTAGTCACGAATGGTCGTTAGTGTAGTATCTCAAATAGAGAGCTTTATGGTAAATGAAATAAAGTTTCTAGTACCCCGGCTTGGCCTAAAACTGAGGAACTAACGAAAACATTGTCTATTTGAGTCTTTCCAGTTGTGAATGGCAAAGGTGGGAGAAGTGACTCTGACTTCTTCCTGGAGAAGCAACCGGCAGGTGAGGTCGTGCAAAACTCCACGCAGGCATCTCCCCACCACTGCTGCCGCCTCAACACTGGCTCTCTGAGTGCCTCCTTGCCGAGACAACTTCAGCTTTGAAAATTGTTAAAAAATACTTCTCGTCGCAAAATTTATAAATGACCTTGATAGAATTATTAACTATTTAGCAACCTTTTTGTCACCAAAAGGAGAGTTACTTAATACAAAGAAGCATGCTATTGAAGTGCAATAAAAAATTGGTTTTTTAATTTTAACACAAAAAGTAAATGATAGATTTCAATCGGAATAGTTTTTCCTTGATAAGCATTGAATAAAGCATAGCTAATGTGATTTCTAAATTTTTAGTTCCATTAGCGACGGAAATAGAGAAGGGGACACGAAAATTACTCACATTTTCCTGTCTGGCGCCGCCATTTTTAAGCTTAAAAATATTTTAAAATTATAATTTAAACCTACTCGTTGAGCCAATGGTTTATAATAAGCTATAGGTTGTCAACGACATTTTTGTTTCCCCCATCCCCCCATTTCTCAGACAAATGTTTTTCAACAACAATCAATATGACATTATGTTGGCCCACATGTAAAACCCATGCAAAATTTCAAATCAATAGGTTGAGTGGTTCCAGAGACACAATGCTGTGACAAACAGATGGACAGACAAACAACTGAGTGACGTTATAAGGGTCTTTCGTTACACTACGGCCCCTAAAAATAATAAGTAAAAATAATTTCATAATAAAGTTTTTGTAGAATATTCCAAATTTTTATTACGTTCTCATCCGACACCCTATGACAACTTCTGTTTCCGGAGCAGCCATGAATCAACATATTTTGCTGGATCGAAGCGGGTCAGTGGTGGGCCTACAATTTTATGAAACAGTAGTGAAGAAGCTGTTTTTGTTAACAACGAAGCTCTGGTTGGGCTGACAATCAGATTCATTTGTGAAAATCCTCGTTCATGTTCACTCAATGAAATTGGTATCATACTCAGTGTCCATCAAATGTTTCAATTCTTCCGAAACCATCTTTTCAATTAGGTATTCCTGAAATCCATAAATTGTACCTCTTTCATTTAACTGTAACTTAATTGACAATTTTCTAACTTCTTTTTTCACCAAATGCCATCATTTCACATTTAGAAGGTTTAATACCTTCGTTGTCCTCATTTTCCTTCTCTCATCATTGGTATTGTCACTAGTTCTTAAATTTGAATTTTTTTTTTTTTTCTCCTTTTTTTTTTTGAAACTGTCCAAAATGTCAGTGTCATTTGGATATTCAGGTACCATGACCATGTAAACATAGATAGGGAAAATTTACGGAAAAATGTGGATAATGCACTTTTGAGAAACAACAGATGATTATTAGAGGAGACCGGCAGAATTGCTTAACAAGTACAGGTCACTGTTGAAAAAAAGCCGTGAAATAGGGTTGAATTTGAAAGTGTCTGCAATTCTGCCCAGACACGATAGGAGGGAGTATATGATGAGAGCCTTGTCGATCAATTCAGCCCTGGAGAGATTGTGCAAGGCTCAAGGGGTAGAATTTTTTTCAGACTGGACTGTACTTGTTAACAGGAGGGATTGCTTCTACAGGGATGGGATACACTTAAATAGAAAGGGTGCAAGAATATTTGCTGATGCTATAGAGGCAGTGTTAGGTGGGTCGGAAAACTGCTAGCTTGGGGGGATACAAAGACAAATAGATTAACAGTAGCCACTAGCAGAGGTGAAAGAGATTCTTGCACTGCTTCTATTGGAATGAGCAGAAGCCTGAAAAACAAGATTCAGGATATTTCAGAGACTGCTGGGAGTCATTGCGGTACAAGTAAACACATGGGTTGTGTTAGGGTAGCTAACAATAGAAATAGGTCCATGTATACTTGCGTGTATACCAATGCTAGGAGTTTAGTAAATAAATTTGATGAATTTGAGGTATTGCTCAAAACATCAAAGGCAGATATTGTTGGGATATCAGAGACTTGGTGCCACACAGATATAAGGAATGCAGAACTGGAATTTGGGGAGTACAACGTCTACAGAAAAGATAGACTGGATAGGAAGGGAGGAGGGGTTATGCTATTAGTTAAGAAATACATAAAATCCAAGGAAGTGAAGCCAGTGGACATCGCAGTGTCGAGTCAGTTTGGTGTGACATAAGCATTGGGAGATCAAAATTGAGAGTAGGAGTGAGCTATAGGCCTAATGACTCTGATGAGTATAATAAGAAACTGTACAGGGAAATAGAGTGGTCCAGTAAATCAGAGAGTCTTATAATGGGAGATTTTAATTTCCCAGATATTGACTGGAATTTGTGGGCTGGTCACTCACACACTAGCAAGGCTTTTGTGGATTTATTGGATGATTGTTTTCTACATTAGCATGTTCGGGAGGCAACTAGAGGGAGGAATACTCTTGATTTGATTATCAGCAGTGATTCTTCATGCATTAAGAATCTGCAGATAAATGAAAGACTAGGTGGCAGTGATCACAGTGTGCTGAAGTGGGATTTACTCAAAGAGGTAACTACCATTAGGGGTAAAGGGAAGGGTTATTGCTTTCGTAAAGGCGACTACGATGGACTGAGACAGTATTTAAATTCTATACAGTGGGACCAACTGATGATGTTACCAACAGTAAATGCAAAATGGGAAGCATTCAAAGAACTTATCTTGGAAGCTACTAGACTTTACATACCAACTAAGAAATATGGTTCAAGGTTTAGGCCTAAATGGATGTCAGATGAACTGATGAGGCATATTGCAGAGAAGAAACATGCATGGGATACATACAAATTAACACATGACACAGAAGCCTATGATAGATACAAGTTGATCTGTAACCAAGTTACAAAGGAGGTTAGGCAGGCGAAGGCAGATTACGAGAAATCTTTGGCAAGGGATGCAAAGAAAAACAGCAAAGGGTTCTTTACTTATGTAAACTCTAGAAGGAAGGGGATGAATCAGATTGGTCCACTTGATATCGATGGGTCAACTGTTGATGATCCTGCTCAGGTAGCTAACAAACTAAATGAATATTTTGCATCAACATTCACACATGAGGAGTTATTTAGCGAGGGGAAAGCCAGAGGTGTATTCAACTCTAGCAGTAAGCTAGAGAATCTTGTAATAACTGAGAGTAAAGTGGAGGAGAAATTGTTGAAGATAAACACAAGAAAGGCACCTGGGGTGGATGGGATCTATCCAGTTATATTAAAGGAGGCAGCAAAGGAAGTAAGCAAACCCTTAGCCATAATTATGAGAGCTTCCTTGGACTCAGGGGAGGTACCCATTGACTGGAGATGTGCAAATGTGACCCCAATTCACAAAGGAGGATCAAAAGCTGACACAAGCAATTATAGACCTGTGAGTTTAACTTCTGTTCGAGGAAAATTAATGGAGGCACTAGTTAAAGAAGCACTGCAGGATCATTTAGACAAGACTTCAGTTATAGCTCGGACACAGCATGGTTTTGTTAAGGGGAAGTCTTGCCTGACCAATTTGATTGGATACTATGATGCAGTCACAAAGGAACTGGATGCAGGGAATAACTTTGATATTATATACTTGGATCTTAGAAAGGCTTTTGATACTGTTGCACATGGAAGACTGCTGCACAAATTGGGGCAGTGTAACATTGGAGGCAAATTGCTGCTGTGGGTAAAGGGGTGGCTGAGGGGGAGAAGACAGAGAGTGGTAATCAATGGACACTGCTCGTCGTGGACTAATGTTATTAGTGGAGTCCCTCAGGGCTCAGTGTTGGGTCCATTATTGTTTTCTGTATTCATAAATGATATTGATGATGGTATATCAAGCTTAATGTTGAAGTTTGCAGACGATACAAAGGTAGGCAGGGTTGTTAAGGACACTACTGACACTATGCTGCTGCAACAGGATCTGGAAAGGTTGAGCAGATGGGCTGAGAGGTGGCAAATGAAGTTTAACATTGACAAATGTAAAGTACTACACATGGGAAACAGCAACCCCAGAGCAACGTATCAACTCTGTGGTATTACACTGACAGTGGTAGAGAATGAAAGGGACCTGGGGGTGGTTGTGCAGGCAGATATGAAGTTCTCTGAGCAGTGCAGACGGGCTGCAAGAGTAGCTCATGGAGTATTGTCAATGATATATAGGAATTTTTCTAGCAGGGATAAGGAGGTGATTATTCCCTTGTATAAGGCAATGGTCAGGCCACACCTAGAGTACTGTATACAGGCCTGGAGGCCTCATTTCAAGAAGGATGTAGAGCTGCTGGAACGAGTACAGAGAAGGGCAACAAGATTAGTGAATGGAACAAAGGGGTGCTCTTACGAAGAAAGGCTTAAGATTTGGAAATTACAGTGTCTGGAGACTAGGCACCAGCGAGGTGATCTGATAGAGGTGTATAAAGCACTGAATGGTTTGAGCATGCTCAATGCTGATGGGATTCTTCCTCTCGCTCAGAATAATCACCTGAGAGGGCATAAATTCAAATTGAGGAAAGACAGATGTAGGATAGACGTGCGGAAATTTGCCTTTAGCCAGCGAGTGGTTGGTTGGTGGAACAGACTTCCATCCCTTGTCGTGGAAGTTGATAGCCGAAATAAGTTTAAGGCTCAGCTGGACAGGTATTTTGAACGAACAGAGGGGTGAAGTGGGAGTGGTTTTTTTTTTTTTGGCTGATGCTGCATAAGCTTGCTTTCTTGCATCAAATGCCTCTACTAATGCTAATGCTAATTTGATGGGGTAAAAGAAAATCACTTTTCTAATTCTAGAATGGGAAACTTAATAGTTGATTAATAGTGGTGTCCAACCTACAGCCTGTGAAGAAAGTGAACTAAAACAGCATTTTAAATTTTGTTAATTATATAAAAATAATTTTTCTCATTATGTTTTGTTCAGTAAATGTAATTGTGAATTGTACTTAATAAAATTTTAGAATATTTTCAGTTTTACTTTTCCATATCTTGTTGCAACAAGATATGGAAAATGTAACAAACTAAAGAAATCTAACTTGAAATTTTTTTTTGAATATGGCCCCTGTACGGGAAAAGTTTGGACACCACTGCAGTAGAAGGTGGGCCAGAGCCCATTAGGAATACCCCCAGATCTGCTCATTGCTGACCAGCGCGACTTCTCCGTATGTGGGACAGATGGTCGGATAGGTTTTACCAGGTACCACTAAGTTGTAGAATGGTAATCTCTTTAGCCCTTTTAATTCGCTAAGCAGCACTAATTGCCTAAATTGCCTCAAGACCAGAAATGCGAACAGTGCGTACCGAGTATATTCTCTCCTAATCCGTTGCTATATGAAAATTTCCTCACTCAACGGAAAGTACAGTATCTTAAATGTAACTTCCAAAAGAAATTCAAAATAATTTGTTATAAAAGGACTTTAGCATTAGCAAAGGCACATGGTGCAAGAAAGCAAGCTTATATAGCATTAGCCAAAAAAAAAAAAAAAAACCGTTATTTCACCCATCCACTCACTCCAAATGTTTGTCAAGTTCTGCCTTAAATCTATTTAAGCTATCAACTTCTACAACGACAGATGGAAGTTTGTTCCAGCAATCAACCACCCGCACATCTATCCTACAACCGTCTTTCCTCAATTTGAATTTATGCTCTCTCAGGCGATTATTCTGAGCAAGAGGAAGAATCCCATCAGCACTGAGCATGCTCAAACCATTCAAGGCTTTATACACTTCAATCAGATCACTGCGCAGGTGCCTAGTCTCCACTGTAATTTGCAAAACTTAAATCTTTCTTCGTAAGAGCAACCCTTTGTTCCATTCACTAATCTTGTTGCCCTTCTCTGTACTCATTCCAACAGTTCTACATCCTTCTTAAAATGTGGCCTCCAGACCTGTATACAGTACGCAAGGTGTGTATTGCATTACCTGACCATTGCATTATACAAGTGGATAATCACCTCCTTATCCCTGCTAGAAAAATTCCTGTATATCATTGACAAGACACCATGAGCTACTCAGAAAACTTCATGTCTGCCTGCACAATTACCCCCAGGTCCTTTTCATTCTCTACCACTCTGTCAATTATAAAAGACCCACCGAATATACTCACGGAAGACCAACACGCTATCATACAGGCAAACGAGACCTATAACACCCAACAAATGGAGCCGCCAATTACCATGGATGATCTACAGGAAGCCACAACACAAATGCGCAACAAGAAATGCCCTGGCCCTGACCCCAGACCTCGTTAAGAGGGCAGTGGAGCACATACCGGAACCCCTGCTGCACCTCTTCAACTGCTGCCTCAGAGTGGGCCATTTCCCAAACAGCTGGAAAACAGCACATCTCAAGCTCATCCTGAAAAAACCCAACTGAACCACCTGAACAACCAAACTCTTACCGTCCCACAGCGCTGCTATCAACACTAAGTAAACTCCTGGAGAGAATACTTCATCAAAGGATACTCAGCCGCTACAAAGAAGCTAACCTAGAGTCACCCAGACAATATGGGTTCAAACCTGGACTCTCCACCACTGAAGCAATTCGGAACCTCCTAGAAAGCGCAGTGCAATGTAACGAAAAGTACTTCCTGGTAATTGCGGTCAACTTCGCCGGGGCATTCGACACCCTCTGGTGGCCGAGCATCCTGGGCAGACTCTGCAAGGCAAAAATTCCCATGAATTTATATAATTGCATTAGATCCTACCTCTCTGATAGAGAAAAATTAGGGTAATGGCATCGTTCCGGAGCCTGACAAGATCGGTCCGCAGGGATCTGTCCTGGGGCCTCTCCTGTGGAACATTGTTTTTGATGAATTCCTGGCACTCGGCTTGGGTGATGTCAACGCACAAGCTTTCGCAGATGATCTCGTCCTAACGGTGGCAGCGAGCTCTAGATCACAGTTAGAAGCCCATGCGAACCATGCACTGCAAGTACTCCAGGACTGGGCAAACCTGCATACACTGGAGATTTCCCCGACCAAAACGAACTCAATTCTACTGAGAGGAACACTCAACATCAGACAGCCGCCCCGGATAAAAGTAAGAGAAAGCACAATCAAACTAGCAAAACAGATGAAACACCTAGGCATTATCCTAGATTCCAACCTGTCCTTTAAACAACACCTCTTATATCTGAAGGAGAAGCTGAGAAAATACGTAGCACTAGTAGTCAGAGTAACTCACAGAGACTGGGGACTAAACAAAAGAACATTATCCCTCTACTATAAAGCGATTTTCGTCCCAGCAATTACTTATGGAGCCCCAATATGGTACGCACAAAGCAAGAACCGCAGTAAATAAAAGAATCCTCGAAACAATACAGCGAAAAATACTTCTCACCATCACCAGGACGTGTAACACGGTGAGTACCTGTGAGCTGCAGGTCCTGGCAGGAACTCTCCCTCTGGACCTGGAGGTGGTAAGATGTGGGTTGATGTACTACCTGGCAAAGGGAACACCGACCACATTTGACACTTTTACACTGGACCCTACAAACAACTACCGAACGGAAAAACAGAAAATCATGGAACACCTGAAAGACACTTGGCAGAGGAGATGGCAAGAGATGACAAAGGGTGAAGTCACACAGAAATTTATACCCTACGTAGAAAAGACCTATCCAAAAGCCCCCAAATGGTTCTACCCGGGCCTGAACACCACCTTCCTCCTGACAGGCCATGGGCCCTTTAATGCAAAACTGAATGCACTTGGACTGACCGAGGACCCAACTTGCACCTGTGGCAATATGGAGACATGGCAACATATCATGCACAAATGTGAATGCTATGAGGAACAAAGATCAGTACTCATCACCAGTATAAAGTTCGTACCAAAAGACAATGAGCATCACCTCCTGGATTCGGAAGACGAGTACACCGCGTTCAGCCGCTACACCCAGGACATCTTTAACAGACGGAGAACGGAAATCACTATCCACAACAATATGGAAACATCTGAATAGAAGAACTCCATTGAAACTAACCAAGGAGGAGACATTCAAGACTACAGCATGAATATACCGCATGACTACAACTGATCAGAAGAAATTACCAACAAAGATACCTCTCCATTCATGACCTGGTGCAAATGGCCAGGACTGATGCTCTCAACGAATATGACTACCTGAATTGACATCAAAGCAGTACTACAAACTGACCAGAGTCATCACTCCTCTTCCTAACCCCATAAGACGAACACAAGACTAGTGAGACACTGAACCAAGACTGTGACCTACCTCTTACTTCTGACCTACCTGAAGTGACACTGAACTGAACATCCAAAAACCATGACTGTAGTAACCCACCTGAAGTGATTCTGAACTGGCAATCAAAAACCATGACTGTGACCACAGCTACGCTGTTGCCTCGCCTTTTAGCGATCTGGGTTGGACACCTAGTCTGGCCAACTTTCTCTGCATATCCTGGTGGGAGGGGGGACAGGACCGTTCCCTCCCCCATTTACTTCTAGTGCGGCATGGGCATGCCACACTGATATCTGGAGTCGTCTTACCTATTGGCCCCATACTTCGGTCTTTCCCCACACTCTCTCTATACATCACAGTGCACGCCCCACACGACAAAAACTGAAACTTCCAAATTATAACAGCCAAATCGTGCATCAATTCCAAAATTTAACCTCATTAGTGAATAACCCCCTTAAAATTGCATATTTTTAATTATTTATTTATTTTATTTTATTTATTTATTTTATTTTATTTATTTATTTATTATTTTTTTTAATTTTTTTATTTATTTTTTATTTATTTATTTTTATTTTTTTATTTATTTTTTTTAGGCCCTAGCCACTGAAATCTCAGGAAATTAGGTGGCAGGGCCTGCCAGAGTAAATAATTATGCTGGGTGTACCTGGTCTGCCTCCATGGGGCTGAGTGTGGACAACGTTGGGCCCCAGCAGGGGTCTAGCGGCTAAACAGACAGAGGAACAACGATACACAACACAATACTTCCAAATCCCATACACTTTTAAATCTCTGGCCTTAACAGTGATTTGCTACACCCACAAAGAAAACCACCCGGAGATGGGGGAAACCCCTGGTGCCGTTTGACACGAACACACTTTACACTTTACTTTACTTTGTCAGTGTGGTACCAGAGTTGATACGTTACTCTGGGATTACTGCTTCCCATATGCAGTAGTTTATATTTGTCAATGTTAAACTTCATTTTCCACATCTCAGCCCAACTGCTGAACTTTTCTAGATCCTGTTGCAGCAGTGTACTGTCATTAACAACCCTGCCAACCTTCATATTGTCTGCAAACTTGGACATTGAGCCTGATATACCATCATCAATATCATTTATAAATACAGAAAACAACGATGGACCCAACACTGAACCCTAGGGGACTCCACGAAGAGCAGTGTCCATTGATTACCACTCTCTGTCTTCTCCCATTCAACCATCCCTCTATCCATAGCAGCAATCTGCCTCCAATGCCACACTGCTCCAATTTGTGCAGCAGTCTTCCATGTGCAACAGTATCGAAGGCTTTTCTAAGATACAAATATATGATAAAGTTATTCTTTGCATCCAGTTCCTTTGTGCCTACATCATAGTATCCAATCAAATTAGTCAGAACAAGACTTCCCCTTAATAAACCCATGCTATGTTCGAGCTATAACTGAAGTCTTGTCTAGATGATCCTGCAATGCTTCTTTAATCAGCGCCTCCATTAATTTCCCTGGAACAGAAGTTAACTAACAGGTCTGTAATTACCTTTGTCTCCCTGTGTCTCCCTTTGATCCTCCTTTGTGGATTGGGGTAACATTTGCACATCTACAGTCTATGGGTACCTTCCCTGAGTCCAAAGAAGCTCTCATAATTATGGCTAAGGGTTTGCTTACTTCCTTTGCCACCTCCTTTAATATAACTGGATAGATTACATTCACCTCCGGTGCCTTTCTTGTGTTTATCTTCAACAAATTCTCCTCCACTTTACTCTCAGTTATTACAAGATTATCTAGCTTACTGCCAGAGTTGAATACACCTCTGGCATTCCCCTCCCTGAATAGCTCCTCATGTGTGAATGTCGATGCAAAATATTCATTTAGTTTGTTAGCTATCTGAGCAGGATCATCAACAGTTGAACCATCGATATCAAGTGGACCAATCTGATCCCCTTCATCCCCTTCCTTCTAGAGTTTACATAAGTAAAGAACTCTGCTGTTTTTCTTTGCATCCTTTGCCAAAGATTTCTCGTAATCTGCCTTCGCCTGCCTAACCTCCTTTGTAACTTGGTTACAGACCAGCTTATATCGATCAAAGGCTTCTGTGTCACGTGTTAATTTATATGTAGTCCATGCATTTTTCTTCTCTGTCACATGTCTAATTAGTTCATCTGCTCATTGTTGACCAGTGCGACTTCTCCGTATGTGGGACAGATGGTCGGATAGGTTTTACCAGGTACCACTAAGTTGTAGAATGGTAATCCCTTTAGCCCTCTTTAGACTTCATTAAGCAGAGGTCCAACTGAGCAATTTAGAATTATAAAAATGGTTATACAGTTTTATATAGAAAATATCTTAACAATAGACAGTGAAAAATGCAAATTTAGTTCAATAATTTTAAGCTTATTTGAATAGCAAATTTACGGAATATTAAAATTTCAAAGTGCATTACATCCAAATGTCACACGTCATTGTTAATAAAGGTGGGCATTTAAGCAGAGGTCCGACTGAGTAATTTAAAATTATAAAAATGTTTATACAGTTTTATATAGAAAATATCTTAACAATAGACAGTGAAAAATGCAAATTTAGTTCAATAATTTTAAGCTTATTTGAATAGCAAATTTATGGAATATTACAAATTTCGAAGTGCATTACATCCAAATGTCACACGTCATTGTTAACAAAGGTGCCAGTATGTCGTACCGTTGCGTACCGTCCCAAAAAAAAAAAAGCACTGGTTCAGACACTGCATGGGTTTGTTAAGGGGAAGTCTTGACTGACCAATATGATTGGATACTACGATATGGTCACAAAGGAACTGAATGCAAAGAATAATTTTGATATCATATACTTGGATCTTAGAAAGCCTTTAATACTGTTGCACATGAAAGACTGCTGTAAAAATTGGAGCAGTGTGGCACTGGGGGCAAATTGCTGCTATGGATAAAGGGACGGTTGAGTGGGAGAATATAGACAGTGGTAATAGTAATTAGGGATTACTCCACTGTTATTCGTGGAGTCCCCTAGGGTTCAGTGTTGGGTCCATCGTTGTTTTCTGTATTTATTAATACTGATGAAGATATATCAGGCTTAATGTCTATGTTTGCAGACGATATGAAGGTTGGCAAGGTTGTTAATGACACTACACTGCTGCAACAGGATCTAGAAAAGTTGAGCAGATGGGCTGAGAGGTGGCAACTGAAGTTTAATATTGACAAATGTAAAGTACTGTAAAGTAATCACAGAATCTTAGTGTAATACCTTAGTGGTACTACACTAAGGGTGGTAAAGAATGAAAAGTACCTGGGGTAATTGTGCAGTCAGATATGAAGTTTTCTGAGCAGTGTAGACAGTCTGCAAGAGTAGCTCATGGTGTCTCGTCAATGATATACAGGAATTTTTCCTGCAGGGGTAAGGAGATGATTATCCCCTTGTATAAGGCAAAGGTCAGACCACGCCTTGAGTACTGTATACAGGTCTGGAAACTTCATTTTAGGAAGGATGTAGAGCTGCTGGATACAGAGAAGGGCAACAAGATTAGTGAATGGAACAAAGGGTTGTTCTTACGAAGAAAGGCATAAGTTTTGCAAATTACAGTGTCTGGAGACTAGGTACTTGCGAGGTGATCTGACTGAGGTGCATAAGGCCTTAAATGGTTTGAGCAAGCTCAGTGCTGATGGGATTCTTTCTTCGACACATATGGGCCATCCTTAAGTACCCACGTGTCGCCTGAGGGGATATAAATTCAAATTGAGGAAAGACAGTTGTAAAATAGATGTACAGAATTTGCCTTTAGCCAGTGTGTGTGGTTGATTTCGGGAACAAACTTGTAAAAGTGGACAGCTTAAATAAATTCAAGGCAGAACTAGACAAACATTTGGTGCAAATGGATGGGTGAAATGGGAAAGGGTGTTTTTTTTTTTTTTTTTGGTTGATGCTGTATAAGTTTGCATTCTTGCATTATATGCCTCTACTAATGCTCATGTACTATTTCCTTCAATGAACTCATGGTAAAAGCATAAATTACATTCTTTATTAATAGTATTGACGTGGTTTAAGAAAGCAATAATTTGCTCAAATCTTCCTTGAATTAATCGAACTACCTACTTCCACAACATTAGGTGAAAATTTATTCTAATAATCAAATGCTCTTTGGCCTGAATGCAAATTTCTACACAACTTTTCTACATGTGTTGTACAACTCTTCCACATCCTTATGTACCCACATGTGTCACCTGAGAAAGAGTAAAGAGGCCATCAGCAATAGTTTGCTTAACCCTTTTAAAGCCTCATGCACTTCAGTCAGATCACATAGACTGCAAGGTAAAAACTTTTATTTTTTTTTTGTCCCCAGCTAAACTTGTTTCTCCTCTCTGCTTCCTTTCTAACAGATCTATGTCCTCCTCCTGAAAAGATTTCCAAAACTGTATGCTATATTTTTTTACTGCATATAGTTTTGACCACCGTCTTTGCAACTATTTGGCTATTCTGCTCAAAGAGTGCAGTTGTACCAGACAATGTTGACACTGTTTCTTTTTCTTTATAGTTTCAGGTTACTTGTTTTTCTTCTCCAACTAGTTCAATAAACATCTACAATCTTACCCTAGCTGTTTTTGAGAGATTTATTATTATTTTTACATAATAAAGACAGGAAACAAAACCATATATTCTCTGAAGATGGTCATTATAATGTGGAAATCATGATACGTAGTTTCAAATTTTGCACCAAACTTGCAAATAGACAGAATTATTTTCTTTTGTTTTTAAAAAGAAAAAAAAAAAAATATATATATATATGTATATATAGGTATTTTAATAAAAAATGAAAAATTTAAAATTTTTTCATTAAAACTTAAAAAGTACATGCATTAAATATGGTAATCCATTAAGAAAAGGTGAAATATAGCATAATTCAAAAGAATTGAAACCATTTTACAGAAATTAAAAAGAAAGTTGAGCACCTGCCAGTTAACTTGTGATCATTCTTTCTATATTTTAGGAATCATGACTGCAAGGTTAATGACCTTACAATGACCAGAAATCCTATCAATAGTTTTGCTGATATCAGTTTCCAATTTGAAAAACCTTCTTCTGAACAAACATCTTCAACTTCTCGAACATCTGCCACCAAATCCTTAAATGCTGATCCCAGTAATTTCCAACGGTGGTGGGGGGAGGAGGGGGGGGGGGCAAATCAAACAGCTAACTATAGTCTTTCTAAAATACAGTCCTGTCTTTTCTCACAAAATGATCCTACAGCTCCTATGCTTATCTCTGAATAACTCTCGGATTTCTAGGCAAGATCCCAAATCTCTATCAGGGATTAACCCGATTTATAACCTCTCATGGCATAAGCACATCACAAATATTGCTTCCCAGAAAAAAAAAAAAAAACAACAAAAAAAAAAACCAGGTTTCCTTTTTTTTGCTCTTGGTATTAGTTTTCTTCTAAAAAACTATTCACTACATATAAATCTATAATCTGCCCTACCATGGAATACAGTTCTATACCGGGGGTGATACCCACTAAATTTTCAAGCATCTAGACTCCATTCAAAATGGGGCAGTCAGTTACTCAACCATCACTTGCATACGAAGTCTCTCCACGCTCTGTCTCACAAATATTCAGTTTCTGCTGCTTGCCTTTTCTATACATAATATCCATAGCCATTGTTTTCTGAACTGGCATCCACTATCTCTTCAAAACTAGCCAAAACACATACTATAATTCAACAACTTAGCATCAACCATTCAATATTCAACTCCAAACTCACAGAATCAACCTTTCCTCATTTATTTCTTCCGCTTGTTTTATAGAACAAGCTTCTTTACATGTATTTCCCAAAAAATTAATCTTAAAAAATCTGAGTCTAATGTCAACAAGTATTTTCTGTCTTCTCAGCTTTCAACCCATGCATAGTACTAAGTACTATAGGTTCTAATACCTTTCATGTTTGGACTTTCATTAAAAAAAAAAAAAAACTGCAACCAGTTCCCTTGTGACAACCATATAATAGTCAATTAGACAGGTTAGGCACGACCTCCCTTCAATAAATCCATGCTATGACTGCTTTATTGTTCCACTCCTATCAAGATGACCTTGATTACTTCCCTAGCTATTGACTCCAGTATTTTCTTTGGCACAGAGGTCTAACTTACAGGTCTGTAGTTATCCACTTCACCCTTTGAACCAACCTTGTGAATAGAAGATACAATTTGCAATCTTCAATCTCTAGGAACTTCTGACTCTAAAAATGCTCTTATTATCACAGCTTATTTTAATGTAATTGGATAGAGTCTCTGAGTCGAAGATGTTTTTCAATTTTAGCTGCAGTTGTCTCTCTTCCACCTTCCTTTCCATTATTATAAAATCATTAAATCCCAATCAGTATAGACAGACTTCTGTACCCTATATTTAAAAAGTTCATGTGTGAATGTAGATGCAAAATGTTTGTTCCATTATGTTTATTTTCAAAATCAATAGTTATGCCACTCATGCCCAGTGGATAATGTGATTCATCCTTTTCCTTCAAATCTTAACATATGAAAGGAATTCCTTGATGCTTTTCTTTTGATTTCATCTA